>NC_069499.1:1593610889-1593923389 GCF_027579735.1 Bombina bombina
GTACGCTAATGTGTGCCTGTGTGTGTATATATGTATGTGTGTATGTACACTAATGTGTGCCTGCGTGTGTGTATATATGTATGTGTGTATGTACGCTAATGTGTGCCTGCATGTGTATATATGTATGTGTGTATGTACACTAATGTGTGCCTGCATGTGTATATATGTATGTGTGTTAGTACGCTCATGTGTGCCTGCATGTGTATATATGTATGTGTGTATGTACACTAATGTGTGCCTGCATGTGTATATATGTATGTGTGTATGTACGCTAATGTGTGCCTGCATGTGTATATATGTATGTCTGTATGTACGCTAATGTGTGCCTGCATGTGTATATATGTATGTGTGTATGTACGCTAATGTGTGCCTGCATGTGTATATATGTATGTGTGTATGTACGCTAATGTGTGCCTGTGTGTGTATATATGTATGTGTGTATGTACGCTCATGTGTGCCTGCATGTGTATATATGTATGTGTGTATGTACACTAATGTGTGCCTGCATGTGTATATATGTATGTGTGTATGTACGCTAATGTGTGCCTGCATGTGTATATATGTTTGTCTGTATGTACGCTAATGTGTGCCTGCATGTGTATATATGTATGTGTGTATGTACGCTCATGTGTGCCTGCATGTGTATATATGTATGTGTGTATGTACACTAATGTGTGCCTGCATGTGTATATATGTATGTGTGTATGTACACTAATGTGTGCCTGCGTGTGTGTATATATGTATGTGTGTATGTACGCTAATGTGTGCCTGCATGTGTATATATGTATGTGTGTATGTACACTAATGTGTGCCTGCATGTGTATATATGTATGTGTGTATGTACACTAATGTGTGCCTGCGTGTGTGTATATATGTATGTGTGTATGTACGCTCATGTGTGCCTGCATGTGTATATATGTATGTGTGTATGTACACTAATGTGTGCCTGCATGTGTATATATGTATGTGTGTATGTACACTAATGTGTGCCTGTGTGTGTGTATATATGTATGTGTGTATGTACGCTAATGTGTGCCTGCATGTGTATATATGTATGTGTGTTAGTACGCTCATGTGTGCCTGCATGTGTATATATGTTTGTCTGTATGTATGCTAATGTGTGCCTGCATGTGTATATATGTATGTGTGTATGTACGCTAATGTGTGCCTGTGTGTGTATATATGTATGTGTGTATGTACGCTCATGTGTGCCTGCATGTGTATATATGTATGTGTGTATGTACACTAATGTGTGCCTGCATGTGTATATATGTATGTGTGTATGTACGCTAATGTGTGCCTGCATGTGTATATATGTTTGTCTGTATGTACGCTAATGTGTGCCTGCATGTGTATATATGTATGTGTGTATGTACGCTCATGTGTGCCTGCATGTGTATATATGTATGTGTGTATGTACACTAATGTGTGCCTGCATGTGTATATATGTATGTGTGTATGTACACTAATGTGTGCCTGCGTGTGTGTATATATGTATGTGTGTATGTACGCTAATGTGTGCCTGCATGTGTATATATGTATGTGTGTATGTACACTAATGTGTGCCTGCATATGTATATATGTATGTGTGTATGTACACTAATGTGTGCCTGCGTGTGTGTATATATGTATGTGTGTATGTACGCTCATGTGTGCCTGCATGTGTATATATGTATGTGTGTATGTACACTAATGTGTGCCTGCATGTGTATATATGTATGTGTGTATGTACACTAATGTGTGCCTGCGTGTGTGTATATATGTATGTGTGTATGTACGCTAATGTGTGCCTGCATGTGTATATATGTATGTGTGTTAGTACGCTCATGTGTGCCTGAATGTGTATATATGTTTGTCTGTATGTACACTAATGTGTGCCTGCATGTGTATATATGTATGTGTGTATGTACGCTAATGTGTGCCTGCATGTGTATATATGTATGTGTGTATGTACGCTAATGTGTGCCTGCATGTGTATATATGTATGTGTGTATGTACGCTAATGTGTGCCTGCATGTGTATATATGTTTGTCTGTATGTACACTAATGTGTGCCTGCATGTGTATATACGTTTGTCTGTATGTACACTAATGTGTGCCTGCATGTGTATATATGTATGTGTGTATGTACGCTCATGTGTGCTTGCATGTGTATATATGTATGTGTGTATGTACGCTCATGTGTGCTTGCATGTGTATATATGTATGTGTGTTAGTACGCTCATGTGTGCCTGCATGTGTATATATGTTTGTCTGTATGTATGCTAATGTGTGCCTACATGTGTATATATGTATGTGTGTATGTACGCTAATGTGTGCCTGCATGTGTATATATGTATGTGTGTATGTACGCTAATGTGTGCCTGCATGTGTATATATGTTTGTCTGTATGTACGCTAATGTGTGCCTGCATGTGTATATATGTATGTGTGTATGTACGCTCATGTGTGACTGCATGTGTATATATGTATGTGTGTATGTACACTAATGTGTGCCTGCATGTGTATATATGTATGTGTGTATGTACGCTCATGTGTGCTTGCATGTGTATATATGTATGTGTGTTAGTACGCTCATGTGTGCCTGCATGTGTATATATGTTTGTCTGTATGTATGCTAATGTGTGCCTACATGTGTATATATGTATGTCTGTATGTACGCTAATGTGTGCCTGCATGTGTATATATGTATGTGTGTATGTACGCTAATGTGTGCCTGTGTGTGTATATATGTATGTGTGTATGTACACTAATGTGTGCCTGCATGTGTATATATGTTTGTCTGTCTGTATGTACGCTAATGTGTGCCTGCATGTGTATATATGTATGTGTGTATGTACGCTAATGTGTGCCTGCATGTGTATATATGTTTGTCTGTATGTACGCTCATGTGTGCCTGCATGTGTATATATGTTTGTCTGTATGTACGCTAATGTGTGCCTGCATGTGTATATATGTATGTCTGTATGTACGCTAATGTGTGCCTGCATGTGTATATATGTATGTGTGTATGTACGCTAATGTGTGCCTGCATGTGTATATATGTTTGTGTGTATGTACGCTAATGTGTGCCTGCATGTGTATATATGTTTGTGTGTATGTACGCTAATGTGTGCCTGCATGTGTATATATGTTTGTCTGTATGTACGCTAATGTGTGCCCTCATGTGTATATATGTTTGTCTGTATGTACGCTAATGTGTGCCTGCATGTGTATATATGTTTGTCTGTATGTACGCTAATGTGTGTCTGCATGTGTATATATGTATGTGTGTATGTACACTAATGTGTGCCTGTGTGTATATATGTATGTGTGTATGTACACTAATGTGTGCCTGTGTGTATATATGTATGTGTGTATGTACGCTAATGTGTGCCTGCATGTGTATATATGTATGTGGGTATGTACGCTAATGTGTGCCTGCATGTGTATATATGTATGTGTGTATGTACGCTAATGTGTGCCTGCATGTGTATATATGTATGTGTGTATGTACACTAATGTGTGCCTGTGTGTATATATGTATGTGTGTATGTACGCTAATGTGTGCCTGCATGTGTATATATGTATGTCTGTATGTACGCTAATGTGTGCCTGCATGTGTATATATGTATGTGTGTATGTACACTAATGTGTGCCTGTGTGTATATATGTATGTGTGTATGTACGCTAATGTGTGCCTGCATGTGTATATATGTATGTGGGTATGTACGCTAATGTGTGCCTGCATGTGTATATATGTATGTGTGTATGTACGCTAATGTGTGCCTGCATGTGTATATATGTATGTGTGTATGTACACTAATGTGTGCCTGTGTGTATATATGTATGTGTGTATGTACGCTAATGTGTGCCTGCATGTGTATATATGTATGTGTGTATGTACGCTAATGTGTGCCTGCATGTGTATATATGTTTGTCTGTATGTACGCTAATGTGTGCCTGCATGTGTATATATGTATGTGTGTATGTACGCTAATGTGTGCCTGCATGTGTATATATGTTTGTCTGTATGTACGCTAATGTATGCCTGCATGTGTATATATATTTGTCTGTATGTACGCTAATGTGTGCCTGCATGTGTATATATGTATGTGTGCATGTACACTAATGTGTGCCTGCGTGTGTATATATGTATGTGTGTATGTACGCTCATGTGTGCCTGCATGTGTATATATGTATGTGTGTATGTACGCTCATGTGTGACTGCATGTGTATATATGTATGTGTGTATGTACACTAATGTGTGCCTGCATGTGTATATATGTATGTGTGTATGTACGCTCATGTGTGACTGCATGTGTATATATGTATGTGTGTATGTACACTAATGTGTGCCTGCATGTGTATATATGTATGTGTGTATGTACGCTAATGTGTGCCTGCATGTGTATATATGTATGTGTGTATGTACGCTAATGTGTGCCTGCATGTGTATATATGTATGTGTGTATGTACGCTAATGTGTGCCTGCATGTGTATATATGTATGTGTGTATGTACGCTAATGTGTGCCTGCATGGGTATATATGTATGTGTGTATGTACGCTAATGTGTGCCTGCATGTGTATATATGTATGTGTGTATGTACGCTCATGTGTGCCTGCATGTGTATATATGTATGTGTGTATGTACACTAATGTGTGCCTGCGTGTGTGTATATATGTATGTGTGTATGTACGCTCATGTGTGCCTGCATGTGTATATATGTATGTGTGTATGTACACTAATGTGTGCCTGCGTGTGTGTATGTATGTTTGTGTGTATGTGCGCTAATGTGTGCCTGCATGTGTATATATGTTTGTCTGTATGTACGCTAATGTGTGCCTGCATGTGTATATATGTTTGTATGTACGCTAATGTGTGCCTGCATGTGTATATATGTATGTGTGTATGTATGCTAATGTGTGCCTGCATGTGTATATATGTTTGTCTGTATGTACGCTAATGTGTGCCTGCATGTGTATATATGTTTGTCTGTATGTACGCTAATGTGTGCCTGTGTGTGTATATATGTATGTGTGTATGTACACTAATGTGTGCCTGCATGTGTATATATGTTTGCCTGTATGTATGCTAATGTGTGCCTGCATGTGTATATATGTTTGTCTGTATGTACGCTAATGTGTGCCTGTGTGTGTATATATGTTTGTCTGTATGTATGCTAATGTGTGCCTGTGTGTGTATATATGTTTGTCTGTATGTATGCTAATGTGTGCCTGCATGTGTATATATGTTTGTCTGTATGTACGCTAATGTGTGCCTGCATGTGTATATATGTCTGTATGTACGCTTATGTGTGCCTGCATGTGTATATATGTTTGTGTGTATGTACGCTAATGTGTGCCTGCATGTGTATATATGTTTGTCTGTATGTACGCTAATGTGTGCCTGCATGTGTATATATGTTTGTCTGTATGTACGCTAATGTGTGCCTGCATGTGTATATATGTTTGTCTGTATGTACGCTAATGTGTGCCTGCATGTGTATATATGTTTGTCTGTATGTACACTAATGTGTGCCTGTGTGTATATATGTATGTGTGTATGTATGCTAATGTGTGCCTGCATGTGTATATATGTATGTGTGTATGTACGCTAATGTGTGCTTGCATGTGTATATATATATATATGTGTGTATGTACGCTAATGTGTGCCTGCATGTGTATATATGTATGTGTGTATGTACACTAATGTGTGCCTGTGGGTATATATGTATGTGTGTATGTACGCTAATGTGTGCCTGCATGTGTATATATGTATGTGTGTATGTACGCTAATGTGTGCCTGCATGTGTATATATGTTTGTGTGTATGTACGCTAATGTGTGCCTGCATGTGTATATATGTATGTGTGTATGTACACTAATGTGTGCCTGCGTGTGTGTATATGTATGTGTGTATGTACGCTAATGTGTGCCTGCATGTGTATATATGTATGTGTGTATGTACGCTAATGTGTGCCTGCATGTGTATATATGTTTGTCTGTATGTACGCTAATGTGTGCCTGCATGTGTATATATGTATGTGTGTATGTACGCTAATGTGTGCCTGCATGTGTATATATGTTTGTCTGTATGTACGCTAATGTATGCCTGCATGTGTATATATGTTTGTCTGAATGTACGCTAATGTGTGCCTGCATGTGTATATATGTATGTGTGCATGTACGCTAATGTGTGAAAGCATGTGTATATATGTATGTGTGTATGTACACTAATGTGTGCCTGCGTGTGTATATATGTATGTGTGTATGTACACTAATGTGTGCCTGCGTGTGTATATATGTATGTGTGTATGTACGCTAATGTGTGCCTGCGTGTGTATATATGTATGTGTGTATGTACGCTCATGTGTGCTTGCATGTGTATATATGTATGTGTGTATGTACGCTAATGTGTGCCTGCGTGTGTATATATGTATGTGTGTATGTACATTAATGTGTGCCTGCATGTGTATATATGTATGTGTGTATGTACGCTCATGTGTGCTTGCATGTGTATATATGTATGTGTGTATGTACGCTCATGTGTGCTTGCATGTGTATATATGTATGTGTGTATGTACACTAATGTGTGCCTGCATGTGTATATATGTATGTGTGTATGTACACTAATGTGTGCCTGCGTGTGTGTATATATGTATGTGTGTATGTACGCTAATGTGTGCCTGCATGTGTATATATGTATGTGTGTTAGTACGCTCATGTGTGCCTGCATGTGTATATATGTTTGTCTGTATGTACACTAATGTGTGCCTGCATGTGTATATATGTATGTGTGTATGTACGCTAATGTGTGCCTGCATGTCTATATATGTATGTGTGTATGTACGCTAATGTGTGCCTGCATGTGTATATATGTATGTGTGTATGTACGCTAATGTGTGCCTGCATGTGTATATATGTTTGTCTGTATGTACACTAATGTGTGCCTGCATGTGTATATATGTATGTGTGTATGTACGCTCATGTGTGCTTGCATGTGTATATATGTATGTGTGTTAGTACGCTCATGTGTGCCTCCATGTGTATATATGTTTGTCTGTATGTATGCTAATGTGTGCCTACATGTGTATATATGTATGTGTGTATGTACGCTAATGTGTGCCTGCATGTGTATATATGTATGTGTGTATGTACGCTAATGTGTGCCTGCATGTGTATATATGTTTGTCTGTATGTACGCTAATGTGTGCCTGTGTGTGTATATATGTTTGTCTGTATTACTTTAATGTGTGCCTTGTGTGTGTATATATGTATGTGTGTATGTACACTAATGTGTGCCTGCATGTGTATATATGTTTGTCTGTATGTACGCTAATGTGTGCCTGTATGTGTATATATGTTTGTCTGTATGTACGCTAATGTTTGCCTGTGTGTGTATATATGTTTGTCTGTATGTATGCTAATGTGTGCCTGTGTGTGTATGTATGTTTGTCTGTATGTATGCTAATGTGTGCCTGCATGTGTATATATGTTTGTCTGTATGTACGCTAATGTGTGCCTGCATGTGTATATATGTTTGTCTGTATGTACACTAATGTGTGCCTGTGTGTATATATGTATGTGTGTATGTACGCTAATGTGTGCCTGCATGTGTATATATGTATGTGTGTATGTACGCTAATGTGTGCCTGCATGTGTATATATGTTTGTCTGTATGTACGCTAATGTGTGCCTGTGTGTGTATATATGTTTGTCTGTATGTACGCTAATGTGTGCCTGCATGTGTATATATGTTTGTCTGTATATACGCTAATGTGTGCCTGTGTGTATATATCTGCATGTGTATGTACGCTAATGTGTGCCTGCATGTGTATATATGTTTGTCTGTATGTACGCTAATGTGTGCCTGCATGTGTATATATGTTTGTCTGTATGTACTCTTATGTGTGCCTGCATGTGTATATATGTATGTGTGTATGTACGCTAATGTGTGCCTGTGTGTGTATATATGTTTGTCTGTATGTACGCTAATGTGTGCCTGTGTGTGTATATATGTATGTGTGTATGTACGCTAATGTGTGCCTGTGTGTGTATATATGTATGTGTGTATGTACGCTAATGTGTGCCTGTGTGTGTATATATATTTGTCTGTATGTACGCTAATGTGTGCCTGTGTGTGTATATATGTATGTGTGTATGTACGCTAATGTGTGCCTGTGTGTGTATATATGTTTGTCTGTATGTACGCTAATGTGTGCCTGTGTGTGTATATATGTATGTGTGTATGTACACAAATGTGTGCCTGCGTGTGTGTATATATGTATGTGTGTTAGTACGCTCATGTGTGCCTGCATGTGTATATATGTATGTGTGTATGTACGCTAATGTGTGCCTGCATGTGTATATATGTATGTCTGTATGTACGCTAATGTGTGCCTGCATGTGTATATATGTATGTGTGTATGTACACTAATGTGTGCCTGCATGTGTATATATGTATGTGTGTATGTACACTAATGTGTGCCTGCGTGTGTGTATATATGTATGTGTGTATGTACGCTCATGTGTGCTTGCATGTGTATATATGTTTGTCTGTATGTACGCTAATGTGTGCCTGCATGTGTATATATGTTTGTCTGTATGTACGCTAATGTGTGCCTGCATGTGTATATATGTATGTGTGTATGTACGCTAATGTGTGCCTGTGTGTGTATATATGTATGTGTGTATGTACACTAATGTGTGCCTGCATGTGTATATATGTTTGTCTGTCTGTATGTACGCTAATGTGTGCCTGCATGTGTATATATGTATGTGTGTATGTACGCTAATGTGTGCCTGCATGTGTATATATGTTTGTCTGTATGTACGCTCATGTGTGCCTGCATGTGTATATATGTTTGTCTGTATGTACGCTAATGTGTGCCTGCATGTGTATATATGTATGTCTGTATGTACGCTAATGTGTGCCTGCATGTGTATATATGTATGTGTGTATGTACGCTAATGTGTGCCTGCATGTGTATATATGTTTGTGTGTATGTACGCTAATGTGTGCCTGCATGTGTATATATGTTTGTGTGTATGTACGCTAATGTGTGCCTGCATGTGTATATATGTTTGTCTGTATGTACGCTAATGTGTGCCCTCATGTGTATATATGTTTGTCTGTATGTACGCTAATGTGTGCCTGCATGTGTATATATGTTTGTCTGTATGTACGCTAATGTGTGTCTGCATGTGTATATATGTATGTGTGTATGTACACTAATGTGTGCCTGTGTGTATATATGTATGTGTGTATGTACACTAATGTGTGCCTGTGTGTATATATGTATGTGTGTATGTACGCTAATGTGTGCCTGCATGTGTATATATGTATGTGGGTATGTACGCTAATGTGTGCCTGCATGTGTATATATGTATGTGTGTATGTACGCTAATGTGTGCCTGCATGTGTATATATGTATGTGTGTATGTACACTAATGTGTGCCTGTGTGTATATATGTATGTGTGTATGTACGCTAATGTGTGCCTGCATGTGTATATATGTATGTCTGTATGTACGCTAATGTGTGCCTGCATGTGTATATATGTATGTGTGTATGTACACTAATGTGTGCCTGTGTGTATATATGTATGTGTGTATGTACGCTAATGTGTGCCTGCATGTGTATATATGTATGTGGGTATGTACGCTAATGTGTGCCTGCATGTGTATATATGTATGTGTGTATGTACGCTAATGTGTGCCTGCATGTGTATATATGTATGTGTGTATGTACACTAATGTGTGCCTGTGTGTATATATGTATGTGTGTATGTACGCTAATGTGTGCCTGCATGTGTATATATGTATGTGTGTATGTACGCTAATGTGTGCCTGCATGTGTATATATGTTTGTCTGTATGTACGCTAATGTGTGCCTGCATGTGTATATATGTATGTGTGTATGTACGCTAATGTGTGCCTGCATGTGTATATATGTTTGTCTGTATGTACGCTAATGTATGCCTGCATGTGTATATATATTTGTCTGTATGTACGCTAATGTGTGCCTGCATGTGTATATATGTATGTGTGTATGTACGCTAATGTGTGCCTGCATGTGTATATATGTATGTGTGCATGTACACTAATGTGTGCCTGCGTGTGTATATATGTATGTGTGTATGTACGCTAATGTGTGCCTGCGTGTGTATATATGTATGTGTGTATGTACACTAATGTGTGCCTGCGTGTGTATATATGTATGTGTGTATGTACGCTAATGTGTGCCTGCGTGTGTATATATGTATGTGTGTATGTACGCTAATGTGTGCCTGCGTGTGTATATATGTATGTGTGTATGTACGCTCATGTGTGCTTGCATGTGTATATATGTATGTGTGTATGTACGCTCATGTGTGCTTGCATGTGTATATATGTATGTGTGTATGTACGCTCATGTGTGCTTGCATGTGTATATATGTATGTGTGTTAGTACGCTCATGTGTGCCTGCATGTGTATATATGTATGTGTGTATGTACGCTAATGTGTGCCTGCGTGTGTATATATGTATGTGTGTATGTACGCTCATGTGTGCTTGCATGTGTATATATGTATGTGTGTATGTACGCTCATGTGTGCTTGCATGTGTATATATGTATGTGTGTATGTACGCTCATGTGTGCTTGCATGTGTATATATGTATGTGTGTTAGTACGCTCATGTGTGCCTGCATGTGCATATATGTTTGTGTGTATGTACGCTAATGTGTGCCTGCATGTGTATATATGTTTGTCTGTATGTACACTAATGTGTGCCTGCATCTGTATATATGTTTGTCTGTATGTACACTAATGTGTGCCTGCATGTGTATATATGTATGTGTGTATGTACGCTAATGTGTGCCTGCATGTGTATATATGTATGTGTGTATGTACGCTAATGTGTGCCTGCATGTGTATATATGTATGTGTGTATGTACGCTAATGTGTGCCTGTGTGTGTATATATGTATGTGTGTATGTACACTAATGTGTGCCTGCATGTGTATATATGTTTGTCTGTATGTACGCTAATGTGTGCCTGCATGTGTATATATGTATGTGTGTATGTACGCTAATGTGTGCCTGCATGTGTATATATGTTTGTCTGTATGTACGCTCATGTGTGCCTGCATGTGTATATATGTTTGTCTGTATGTACGCTAATGTGTGCCTGCATGTGTATATATGTATGTCTGTATGTACGCTAATGTGTGCCTGCATGTGTATATATGTATGTGTGTATGTACGCTAATGTGTGCCTGCATGTGTATATATGTTTGTGTGTATGTACGCTAATGTGTGCCTGCATGTGTATATATATTTGTCTGTATGTACGCTAATGTGTGCCTGCATGTGTATATATGTTTGTCTGTATGTACGCTAATGTGTGCCTGCATGTGTATATATGTTTGTCTGTATGTACGCTAATGTGTGCCTGCATGTGTATATATGTATGTGTGTATGTACACTAATGTGTGCCTGTGTGTATATATGTATGTGTGTATGTACGCTAATGTGTGCCTGCATGTGTATATATGTATGTGGGTATGTACGCTAATGTGTGCCTGCATGTGTATATATGTATGTGTGTATGTACGCTAATGTGTGCCTGCATATGTATATATGTATGTGTGTATGTACGCTAATGTGTGCCTGTGTGTATATATGTATGTGTGTATGTACGCTAATGTGTGCCTGCATGTGTATATATGTATGTGGGTATGTACGCTAATGTGTGCCTGCATGTGTATATATGTATGTGTGTATGTACGCTAATGTGTGCCTGCATGTGTATATATGTATGTGTGTATGTACACTAATGTGTGCCTGTGTGTATATATGTATGTGTGTTAGTACGCTCATGTGTGCCTGCATGTGTATATATGTTTGTCTGTATGTACGCTAATGTGTGCCTGTGTGTGTATATATGTATGTGTGTATGTACGCTAATGTGTGCCTGCATGTGTATATATGTATGTGTGTATGTACGCTAATGTGTGCCTGTGTGTATATATGTATGTGTGTATGTACGCTAATGTGTGCCTGCATGTGTATATATGTATGTGGGTATGTACGCTAATGTGTGCCTGCATGTGTATATATGTATGTGTGTATGTACGCTAATGTGTGCCTGCATGTGTATATATGTATGTGTGTATGTACACTAATGTGTGCCTGTGTGTATATATGTATGTGTGTTAGTACGCTCATGTGTGCCTGCATGTGTATATATGTTTGTCTGTATGTACGCTAATGTGTGCCTGTGTGTGTATATATGTATGTGTGTATGTACGCTAATGTGTGCCTGCATGTGTATATATGTATGTGTGTATGTACGCTAATGTGTGCCTGCATGTGTATATATGTTTGTGTGTATGTACGCTAATGTGTGCCTGCATGTGTATATATGTTTGTGTGTATGTACGCTAATGTGTGCCTGCATGTGTATATATGTATGTGTGTTAGTACGCTCATGTGTGCCTGCATATGTATATATGTTTGTCTGTATGTACGCTAATGTGTGCCTGCATGTGTATATATGTATGTGTGTATGTACACTAATGTGTGCCTGCGTGTGTGTATATATGTATGTGTGTTAGTACGCTCATGTGTGCCTGCATGTTTATATATGTTTGTGTGTATGTACGCTAATGTGTGCCTGCATGTGTATATATGTATGTGTGTATGTACACTAATGTGTGCCTGCGTGTGTGTATATGTATGTGTGTATGTACGCTAATGTGTGCCTGCATGTGTATATATGTATGTGTGTATGTACGCTAATGTGTGCCTGCATGTGTATATATGTTTGTCTGTATGTACGCTAATGTGTGCCTGCATGTGTATATATGTATGTGTGTATGTACGCTAATGTGTGCCTGCATGTGTATATATGTTTGTCTGTATGTACGCTAATGTATGCCTGCATGTGTATATATGTTTGTCTGTATGTACGCTAATGTGTGCCTGCATGTGTATATATGTATGTGTGTATGTACGCTAATGTGTGCCTGCATGTGTATATATGTATGTGTGTATGTACGCTAATGTGTGCTTGCATGTGTATATATATGTATGTGTGTATGTACGCTAATGTGTGCCTGCATGTGTATATATGTATGTGTGTATGTACACTAATGTGTGCCTGCGTGTGTATATATGTATGTGTGTATGTACACTAATGTGTGCCTGCGTGTGTATATATGTATGTGTGTATGTACGCTAATGTGTGCCTGCGTGTGTATATATGTATGTGTGTATGTACGCTCATGTGTGCTTGCATGTGTATATATGTATGTGTGTATGTACGCTAATGTGTGCCTGCGTGTGTATATATGTATGTGTGTATGTACGCTCATGTGTGCTTGCATGTGTATATATGTATGTGTGTATGTACGCTCATGTGTGCTTGCATGTGTATATATGTATGTGTGTATGTACGCTCATGTGTGCTTGCAAGTGTATATATGTATGTGTGTTAGTACGCTCATGTGTGCCTGCATGTGTATATATGTATGTGTGTATGTACGCTAATGTGTGCCTGCGTGTGTATATATGTATGTGTGTATGTACACTAATGTGTGCCTGCGTGTGTATATATGTATGTGTGTATGTACGCTAATGTGTGCCTGCGTGTGTATATATGTATGTGTGTATGTACGCTCATGTGTGCCTGCATGTGTATATATGTATGTGTGTATGTACGCTAATGTGTGCCTGCGTGTGTATATATGTATGTGTGTATGTACGCTCATGTGTGCTTGCATGTGTATATATGTATGTGTGTATGTACGCTCATGTGTGCTTGCATGTGTATATATGTATGTGTGTATGTACGCTCATGTGTGCTTGCATGTGTATATATGTATGTGTGTTAGTACGCTCATGTGTGCCTGCATGTGCATACATGTTTGTCTGTATGTATGCTAATGTGTGCCTACATGTGTATATATGTATGTGTGTATGTACGCTAATGTGTGCCTGCATGTGTATATATGTATGTGTGTATGTACACTAATGTGTGCCTGCGTGTGTATATATGTATGTGTGTATGTACACTAATGTGTGCCTGCGTGTGTATATATGTATGTGTGTATGTACGCTAATGTGTGCCTGCGTGTGTATATATGTATGTGTGTATGTACGCTCATGTGTGCTTGCATGTGTATATATGTATGTGTGTATGTACGCTAATGTGTGCCTGCGTGTGTATATATGTATGTGTGTATGTACGCTCATGTGTGCTTGCATGTGTATATATGTATGTGTGTATGTACGCTCATGTGTGCTTGCATGTGTATGTATGTATGTGTGTATGTACGCTCATGTGTGCTTGCATGTGTATATATGTATGTGTGTATGTACGCTCATGTGTGCTTGCATGTGTATATATGTATGTGTGTTAGTACGCTCATGTGTGCCTGCATGTGCATACATGTTTGTCTGTATGTATGCTAATGTGTGCCTACATGTGTATATATATATGTGTGTAACACACAGAGAAAACCTAGCACTCACTTACAAGCTCTCAGCTAAGATTTAAAAGCAAAAATGGAAAGGTTAGTCACCGCATTTGGCCAGATGCGGTGACTAACCTTTCCATTTTTGCTTTTAAATCTTAGCTGAGAGCTTGTAAGTGAGTGCTGGGTTTTCTCTGTGTGTTGTATTAATTTGTTTTGTAATTTTCCCTATGGTTCTTGCACCCAGACCTGTCTGGGGATAACTGCTTGTGGCTGTGGGGACAGCGCAGCTTCCTGTGAGTGCCAGTGGCACCCAGGGCTGAGCATGTTGCAGGGTCATGGGATGTGTACCCGGTCCGGTATGAGAGTGCAGTTCCCTTCCGTGTTTTATATATGTGTGTATGTACGCTAATGTGTGCCTGCATGTGTATATATGTATGTGTGTATGTACGCTAATGTGTGCCTGCATGTATATATGTATGTGTGTATGTACGCTAATGTGTGCCTGCGTGTGTATATATGTATGTGTGTATGTACACTAATGTGTGCCTGTGTGTGTATATATGTATGTGTGTATGTACGCTAATGTGTGCCTGTGTGTATATATATGCATGTGTGTATGTACGCTAATGTGTGCCTGTGTGTGTATATATATGCATGTGTGTATGTACGCTAATGTGTGCCTGCATGTATATATGTATGTGTGTATGTACGCTAATGTGTGCCTGTGTGTGTACGCTAATGTGTGCCTGTGTGTGTGTATATATGTATGTGTGTATGTACGCTAATGTATGCCTGTGTATGTATATATGTATGTGTGTATGTACACTAATGTGTGCCTGCGTGTGTATATATGTATGTGTGTATGTACATTCATGTGTGCCTGCGTGTGTATATATGTATGTGTGTATGTACGTTCATGTGTGCCTGCGCGTGTATATATGTATGTGTGTATGTACGTTCATGTGTGTCTGCGTGTGTATATATGTATGTGTGTATGTACGCTCATGTGTGCCTGTGTGTGTATATATGTATGTGTGTATGTACGCTCATGTGTGCCTGCGTGTGTATATATGTATGTGTGTATGTACGCTCATGTGTGCCTGCATGTGTATATATGTATGTGTGTATGTACGCTCATGTGTGCCTGTGTGTGTATATATGTATGTGTGTATGTATGCTAATATGTGCCTGTGTGTGTATATATGTATGTGTGTATCTACGCTCATGTGTGCCTGTGTGTGTATATATGTATGTGTGTATCTACGCTCATGTGTGCCTGTGTGTGTATATATGTATGTGTGTATGTACGCTCATGTGTGCCTGCGTGTGTATATATGTATGTGTGTATGTACGCTCATTTGTGCCTGCATGTGTATATATGTATATGTGTATGTACGTTCATGTGTGCCTGTGTGTGTATATATGTGTATGTACGTTCATGTGTGCCTGTGTATATATGTATGTGTGTGTGTATGTACGCTCATGTGTGCCTGCGCGTGTATATATGTATGTGTGTATGTACCCGCTCATGTGTGCCTGTGTGTGTATATATGTATGTGTGTATGTATGCTCATGTGTGCCTGCGTGTGAATATATGTATGTGTGTATGTACGCTCATGTGTGCCTGCGTGTGTTTATATGTAAGAACGCTCATGTGTGCCTGCGTGTGTATATATGTATGTGTGTATGTACGCTCATGTGTGCCTGCGTGTGAATATATGTATGTGTGTATGTACGCTAATGTGTGCCTGCGTGTGTTTATATGTATGTACGCTCATGTGTGCCTGCGTGTGTATATATGTATGTGTGTATGTACGCTCATGTGTGCCTGCGTGTGAATATATTTATGTGTGTATGTACGCTAATGTGTGCCTGCGTGTGTTTATATGTATGTACGCTCATGTGTGCCTGCGTGTGTATATATGTATGTGTGAATGTATGCTAATGTGTGCCTGCATGTGTATATATGTATGTACGCTCATGTGTGCCTGCGTGTGTTTATATGTATGTACGCTCATGTGTGCCTGCGTGTGTATATATGTATGTGTGTATGTACGCTCATGTGTGCCTGCGTGTGAATATATGTATGTGTGTATGTACGCTAATGTGTGCTTGCGTGTGTTTATATGTATGTACGCTCATGTGTGCCTGCGTGTGTATATATGTATGTGTGAATGTATGATAATGTGTGCCTGCATGTGTATATATGTATGTACGCTCATGTGTGCCTGCGTGTGTTTATATGTATGTACGCTCATGTGTGCCTGCGTGTGTATATATGTATGTGTGTATGTACGCTAATGTGTGCCAGCGTGTGTTTATATGTATGTACGCTCATGTGTGCCTGCGTGTGTATATATGTATGGGTGAATGTATGCTAATGTGTGCCTGCATGTGTATATATGTATGTACGCTCATGTGTGCCTGCGTGTGTTTATATGTATGTGTGAATGTATGCTAATGTGTGCCTGCATGTGTATATATGTATGTGTATGTAACGGTATCACCCTGGCATAAAAGGGCAGAGGCACAGGCAGCATACAGTAAATTTCCCATCTCCCTCCCCCCAAGCATGAGTCAAAGCTCCATGGTGAGGGTCAAACAGATATCAGCCAGAGCTGTGGGTTTATTGTTCTTATATACACATTTTTACACATTAGTACCACCCACAGGGTTTTGTAAAACAACCAATAAACACATACAATACTCTCAGACACTCCCACACAAAATCATCCCCTCTGCCTGGGATGCAATTAGCTTACACAATGGTTGATACAATTATCTTACACAATGGTTGATACAATTATCTTACACAATGGTAGATACAATTAGCTTACACAATGGTTGATGTAATTATCACAGACAGGGAAATACAGTTCAATTGCCATGGAGCCAAAGTCTTTCATTATACAAATGGGCTACATGGCATAGCTATCTGGGGTATAACTGTTCAAATAGGGCAAGTACTGAATGACCTGGCTTTCGTGTCTTTGCAGGGGAAAAGTAAGCGTTTCAACATGGGGCCATAGTCTAAAGGCAGCAGGCGGGCAACCAGGCTCCTCCAATGCAGAGTGGCGAGATCGGTCTTGTCACAGTGTGTATGTACACTAATGTGTGCCTGCATGTGTATATATGTATGTGTGTATGTACGCTCATGTGTGCCTGCGTGTGTATATATGTATGTGTGTATGTACGCTAATGTGTGCCTGCGTGTGTATATATGTATGTGTGTATGTACGCTCATGTGTGCCTGCGTGTGTATATATGTATGTACGCTAATGTGTGCCTGCGTGTGTTTATATGTATGTGTGTATGTACGCTCATGTGTGCCTGCGTGTGTATATATGTATGTGTGTATGTACGCTAATGTGTGCCTGCGTGTGTATATATGTATGTACGCTAATGTGTGCCTGCGTGTGTTTATATGTATGTACGCTCATGTGTGCCTGCGTGTGTATATATGTATGTGTGTATGTACGCTAATGTGTGCCTGCATGTGTATATATGTATGTACGCTAATGTGTGTCTGCGTGTGTATATATGTATGTACACTCATGTGTGCCTGCATGTGTATATATGTATGTACGCTAATGTGTGCCTGCGTGTGTTTATATGTATGTACGCTCATGTGTGCCTGCGTGTGTATATATGTGTATGTACGATCATGTGTGCCTGCGTGTGTATATATCTGTATGTGTATGTACGATCATGTGTGCCTGCGTGTGTATATATGTATGTGTGTATGTACGCTAATGTGAGCCTGCGTGTGTATATATGTATGTGTATGTATGATCATGTGTGTCTACGTGTGTATATATCTGTATGTACGCTCATGTGTGCCTGCGTGTGTAAATATGTATGTGTATGTACGCTCATGTGTGCCTGCGTGTGTATATATGTGTATGTACGCTCATGTGTGCCTGCGTGTGTTTATATGTATGTACGCTCATGTGTGCCTGCGTGTGTGTATATATGTGTATGTACGCTTATGTGAGCCTGCATGTGTACATATCTGTATGTGTATGTACGATCATGTGTGCCTGCGTGTGTATATATGTATGTGTGTATGTACGCTCATGTGAGCCTGCGTGTGTATATATCTGTATGTACACTCATGTGTGCCTGCGTGTGTATATATGTATGTGTATGTACGATCATGTGTGTCTGCGTGTGTATATATGTATGTGTATGTATGATCATGTGTGTCTGCGTGTGTATATATGTATGTGTATGTACGATCATGGGTGTCTGCGTGAGTATATATGTATGTGTATGTATGATCATGTGTGCCTGCGTGTGTATATATCTGTATGTACGCTCATGTATGCCTGCGTGTGTATATATGAATGTACACTCATGTGTGCCTGCACATGTATATATGTATGTGTATGTACGCTCATGTGTGCGTGTGTGTATATATGTATGTGTATGTACGATCATGTGTGTCTGCGTGTGTATATATCTGTATGTATGCTCATGTGAGCCTGTGTGTGTATATATGTATGTGTATGTACGATCATGTGTGTCTGCGTGTGTATATATCTGTATGTACGCTCATGTGTGCCTGCGTGTGTATATATGTATGTGTATGTACGATCATGTGTGTGCGTGTGTATATATGTATGTGTATGTACGATCATGTGTGTCTGCGTGTGTATATATGTATGTGTATGTACGATCATGTGTGCCTGCGTGTGTATATATGTATGTACGATCATGTGTGCCTGCGTGTGTATATATGTATGTGTATGTACGCTCATGTGTGCCTGCGTGTGTATATATGTATGTGTGTTAGTACGCTCATGTGTGCCTGCATATGTATATATGTTTGTGTGTATGTACGCTAATGTGTGCCTGCATGTGTATATATGTATGTGTGTATGTACGCTAATGTGTGCCTGCGTGTGTATATATGTATGTGTATGTACGATCATGTGTGCCTGCGTGTGTATATATGTGAATGTACGCTCATGTGTGCCTGCGTGTGTATATATGTGTATGTACGATCATGTGTGCCTGCGTTTGTGTATATATCTGTATGTACGCTCATGTGTGCCTGCGTGTGTATATATGAATGTACACTCATGTGTGCCTGCACATGTATATATGTATGTGTATGTACGATCATGTGTGCCTGCGTGTGTATATATGTATGTGTATGTACGATCATGTGTGCCTGCGCGTGTATATATGTATGTGTATGTACGATCATGTGTGTCTGCGTGTGTATATATCTGTATGTACGCTCATGTGAGCCTGCGTGTGTATATATGTATGTGTATGTACGATCATGTGTGTCTGCATGTGTATATATCTGTATGTACACTCATGTGTGCCTGCGCGTGTATATATGTATGTGTATGTACGATCATGTGTGTCTGCGTGTGTATATATGTATGTGTATGTAAGCTCATGTGAGCCTGCGTGTGTATATATGTATGTGTATGTACGCTCATGTGAGCCTGCGTGTGTATATATGTATGTGTATGTACGCTCATGTGAGCCTGCGTGTGTATATATGTATGTGTATGTAAGCTCATGTGAGCCTGCGTGTGTATATATGTATGTGTATGTACGATCATGTGTGTCTGCGTGTGTATATATCTGTATGTACACTCATGTGTGCCTGCGTGTGTATATATGTATGTGTATGTACGCTCATGTGTGTCTGCGTGTGTATATATGTATGTGTATGTATGCTCATGTGAGCCTGCATGTGTATATATGTATGTGTATGTACGCTCATGTGTGTCTGCGTGTGTATATATGTGTATGTACACTCATGTGAGCCTGCGTGTGTATATATGTATGTATTATAACAAATATCTATTAGCTAGTGATCATGCAATGTGCCTAAAAACTATGTAAAAATGTTATGCTAATGGTCCTATACACAGGAATTGTAACAAATAACTATTAGACAGTGATCATTTAATGTGCCTAAACACTAACTATGTAACAATGTTATACTAATGGTCCTAAACACAGGAATTGTAACAAATATCTATTAGACAGTGATCATGTAATGTGCCTAAACACAAACTATGTAACAATGGAACAACTTTGGAAGAGATCAGGTTAAGGAGAAGAAATTTCTTCCATCATGGAAGGGTCCTTTTGTCATTACTGACAAAATATCTCCAGTTGCCTATAAAATAAGGATCCCCAAAAATGATAGTTTTATAGATAAATGGGTCCATATTAATCAGTTGCGAGCGTGACATCCTAGGTCCCAATTACAAATCATAGAAGGGGAATTAAATTATATACCTGTACCACAGTAGTGAAGGGTAGAAGATCAGATAGAAATAAAGTATCTAGCTCAGTGGGTAAAGAATTTAAATTCCTGATGATATGTTTGAAGGATGAATTCCAGATACTCGTCTCAGTTGTCTCTTCCTAGTAATAACACAATTCGATCCAGATCTGATGATGATAAGAATGATGCCATCAGAGGAGGAACAGATGTTGTGAGCCCTGATTGAACGACTACCTTGTGACCCCCAGATGAGGACTACACTTCAATCCAGAGATCTACGGGAAAACAGACAGATGACAGCAGAAACCCATGGGATGACAACAGGATCCAACGCGATGACAACAGGATCCCACAAGATGACCGCAGGATCCCACCAGATGACAGCAGGATCCCACCAGATGACAGCAGGATCCCACCAGATGACAGCGGAGGTCCTGCCAGTGACCAAACCCCAGGAGGAAGGGGATACCACCCCTAAAGAGTCCACAGGACTGAAGACCCACCAATGCCACAATGTCTTAAGGCATTCTGATGAACCACGACTAAGGAAGTGCCTTGGAATTGCATGAAAATTTGCTAAAGGGGGTTACTATAGCGATACACTTCCTGCAACAAACGCGCAATGGAGTGCCACCATCAAGCCTGGAGGTGAACTGAAGTCCCCAGCTTGACAGGCAGGTATTTGACCTATACCTGGTATGATCCGTTGAGATAAAGACTCAATACAAGAGTTTTTGAAATTGTTGTTCTATCTGGATCCAATAACAGGTTGACCACACGCAATCCTTCATCAACTACTTCTACATCTTGCTGCCGGCTCCACTATAAAATTTCCAAACCTGTCTGGAATTTTCAGCCGGAGATTCCTCTCCCCTGATGCTGCAGGGCGGCCAGGAAATGGAGAGGGGTTGCTGACTGAGAATACCAGACAATGAGGCCTATTTAACAAATGTCTTGTGGACCTGATCCGACAGTGCGGATCAGGTCCGCAAGACATCGCTGAATGCAGAGAGCAATACGCTCTCCGTATTCAGCATTGCACCAGCAGCTCTTGTGAGCTGCTGGTGCAACGCCACACCCTGCAGACTCGCGGCCAATGGGCTGCCAGCAGGGGGTGTCAATCAACCCGATCGTACTCAATCGGGTTGAATTCCGGCGATTCCTGTACGCCTGCTTAGAGCAGGTGGACAGGGTTATGGAGCAGCAGTCTTTGTGACCGCTGCTCCATAACGTGTGTTTCTAGCGAGTCTAAAGAAAACTGAAACTCAACGGACGAGACGTGACGTCAGACGCCGTCCAAACACATGTGTATGGTTGTACTCACAGCTCGGGAGAGCGGCAGCAGTTTCTCCAGCGGTCACGATTTGAGCGAAGAACATCAAGCAAAAAGTGTGGTAAAGTACAGTGTTTTAATACACACCAGGATTATCATCTACATTAATGTTTGATATGGGAATTATATGAATGATCATCTGTATATAATCCATAAATTTTGTAAGCTGGGATATCCCTCAAATACTCTGCGCAGGTTCCAATTTATTTTTCATTAACCTGATAACGGAACTTTTTTGTCACAAACAGATTGCAACTCATATAAGCCATATTTTATATATTTTATATTTTTAGGCTTTCCACCACGGACATTGTCCTGTTAACACTGTGCAAATTAGTATTGGGTATAGATCGTATATGATATTAGCTACATGCAATTTTGTCTTTAGCCATATTATATCTTATCTGTGCAATATATGTTTTTAACCATTTTTAAGAACTGTTACCATGTTATAGGGAGACGTCCCTTTTAGGATGTATATTTATTGTTTTTAATGATTTATTTGTTGATAACATTTAGTGTTTGATACTTTTGGCCTCTGGCGCCCTCTTTATCTGCAAGCCCATAAAGCTTAACATGAGTCTAAAGACTCGCCAGAAACACAGGCCGTCAAGCTCCGTTCGGAGCTTGATAGATAGGCCCCAATGAGTATACCAAGCCTGCATGTTTGCTTTCAAGGAACTAAAAACAAGAACCTAAGATCATCCGTTGCAACAACAACTATATTTTTCCTGCACAAACTATCAAAGGATTCAGGCAAATCCCTCCATATGCATCCTACATATAGAGAAATTGGAAAGGGGGATATGTTGAGTCATAGATACATGAAAAACACAATTTATGCTTACCTGATAAATTTATTTCTCTTGTGGTGTATCCAGTCCATGGATCATCCATTACTTGTGGGATATTCTCATTCCCAACAGGAAGTTGCAAGAGGACACCCACAGCAGAGCTGTAATATAGCTCCTCCCCTAACTGTCATAGCCAGTCATTCGACCGAAAACAAGCCGAGAAAGGAGGAACCATAGGGTGCAGTGGTTACTGTAGTTTAAATTTAAAAATTACCTGCCTTAAAATGACAGGGCGGGCCGTGGACTGGATACACCACAAGAGAAATAAATTTATCAGGTAAGCATAAATTGTGTTTTCTCTTGTAAGGTGTATCCAGTCCACGGATCATCCATTACTTGTGGGATACCAATACCAAAGCTAAAGTACACAGATGAAGGGAGGGACAAGGCAGGAACTTAAATGGAAGGAACCACTGCCCGTAAAACCTGTCTCCCAAATATAGCCTCCGAAGAAGCAAAAGTATCAAATTTGTAAAATTTTGAAAAAATATGAAGCGAAGACCAAGTCGTCGCCTTGCAAATCTGTTCAAAAGAAGCCTCATTTTTAAAGGCCCAAGTGGAAGCCACAGCTCTAGTGGAATGAGCTGTAATCCTTTCAGGAGGCTGCTGTCCAGCAGTCTCATAGGCTAAGCGGATTAAGCTTCTTAGTCAAAAAGAAAAAGAGGTTGCCGAAGCCTTTTGACCTCTCCTCTGTCCAGAGTAGACAACAAACAAAGCAGATGTTTGACGGAAATCTTTAGTAGCTTGTAAGTAAAACTTTAAAGCACGGACCACGTCCAGATTGTGTAACACAAGGATGGAACAACAATCTCTTGATTGATATTCTTGTTAGATACCACCTTACGTAAGAACCCAGGTTTGGTACGCAGGACTACCTTATCCGTATGAAAAATCAGATAAGGAGAATCACATTGTAAGGCAGATAGCTCAGAGACTCTACGAGCCGAGGAAATAGCTACCAAAAAAAGAACTTTCCAAGATAAAAGCTTGATATCTATGGAATGAAGAGGTTCAAACGGAACTCCTTGAAGAACCTTAAGAACCAAGTTTAAGATCCATGGTGGAGCAACAGGTTTAAACACAGGCTTGATTCTAACTAAAGCCTGACAAAATGCCTGAACGTCTGGAACATCTGCCAGACGCTTAACTAGCTGACAATCCTTTTTCCAAACCTTCTTGGAGAAAAGATAATATCCTAGCAATCCTGACCTTACTCCATGAGTAACCCTTGGATTAACACCAATAAAGATATCTACGCCATACCTTATGGTAAATTTTCCTGGTGACAGGCTTTCGTGCCTGTCTTAAGGTATCAATAACTGACTTGGAGAAGCCACGCTTTGATAAAATCAAGCGTTCAATCTCCAGGCAGTCAGCCTCAGAGAAATTAGATTTGGATGGTTGAAAGGACCCTGAAGTAGAAGGTCCTGTTTCAGAGGCAGAGACCATGGTGGAAAGGATGACATGTCCACTAGATCTGCATACCAGGTCCTGCGTGGCCACGCAGGTGCTATCAGAATCACTGATGCTCTCTCCTGCTTGATCTTGGCAATCAGTCGAGGGAGCAGAGGAAACGGTGGAAACACATAAGCCAGGTTGAAAGACCAGGGCGCTGCTAGAGCATCTATCAGTGTCGCCTTGGGATCCCTGGACCTGGATCCGTAACACGGAAGCTTGGCGTTCTGGCGAGACGCCATGAGATCCAGTTCTGGTTTGCCCCAACGATGAATCAGTTGTGCAAATACCTCCGGATGGAGTTCCCACTCTCCCGGATGAAAAGTCTGACAACTTAGAAAATCCGCCTCCCAGTGCTCTACACCTGGGATATGGATAGCTGATAGGTGGCAAGAGTGAATCTCTGCCCAGCGAATTATTTTTGAAACTTCTAACATCTCTAGGGAACTTCTCGTTCCCCCTTGATGGTTGATGTAAGCTACAGTCGTGATGTTGTCCGACTGAAATCTGATGTACCTCAGAGTTGCTAACTGAGGCCAAGCCTGAAGAGCCTTGAATATCGCTCTTAGTTCCAGAATATTTAATGGAAGGAGAGACTCCTCCTGAGTCCACGATCCCTGAGCCTTCAGGGAGTTCCAGACTGCATCCCAACCTAGAAGGCTGGCATCTGTCGTAACAATTGTCCAATCTGGCCTGCGAAAGGACATACCTTTGGACAGATGGACCCGAGATAGCCACCAGAGAAGAGAATCCCTGGTCTCTTGGTCCAGATTCAGTTGAGGGGACAAATCTGTGTAATCCCCGTTCCACTGACTGAGCATGCATAGTTGCAGCGGTCTGAGATGTAAGCGTGCAAACGGCACTATGTCCATTGCCGCTACCATTAAGCCGATTACTTCCATACACTGAACCACCGAAGGGCGCGGAATGGAATGAAGAACCCGGCAGGAATTTAGAAGCTTTGATAACCTGGACTCCGCAGGTGAATTTTCATTTCTACAGAATCTATCAGAGTCCCTAGAAAGGAAACTCTTGTGAGTGGGGATAGAGAACTCTTTTCCTCGTTCACTTTCCACCCATGCGACCACAGAAATGCCAGTACTACGTCCGAATGAGACTTGGCAATTTGGAAGTTTGACGCCTGTATCAGGATGTCGTCTAAATAAGGGGCTACTGCTATGCCCCGCAGCCTTAGGACCGCCATAAGCGACCCTAGAACCTTTGTAAAGATTCTTGGGGCTGTAGCTAATCCCAAGGGAAGAGCTACAACTGGTAATGCCTGTCTTGAAAGGCAAACCTGAGAAACCGATGATGAACTTTGTGTATCGGAATGTGAAGATAAGCATCCTTTAGATCCACTGTAGTCATATATTGACCCTCCTGGATCAGTGGTAGGATGGTACGAATAGTTTCCATCTTGAATGACGGAACGTTGAGGAATTTGTTTAAGATCTTTAGATCCAAAATTGGTCTGAAGGTTCCCTCTTTTTTGGGAACCACAAACAGATTTGAGTAAAAACCCTGTCCCTGTTCCTCCTTTGGAACTGGATGGATCACTCCCATAACTAGGAGGTCTCGTACACAGTGTAAGAATGCCTCTCTCTTTATCTGGTGTGCAGATAATTGTGAAAGGTGAAATCTCCCTTTTGGGGTGGAAGCTTTGAAGTCCAGAAGATATCCCTGGGATATAATTTCCAACGCCCAGGGATCCTGAACATCTCTTGCCCACGCCTGGGCAAAGAGTGAAAGTCTGCCCCCTACTAGATCCATTCCCGGATAGGGGGCCGTTCCTTCATGCTGTCTTAGAGGCAGCAGCAGGCTTTTTTACCTGCTTACTTTTTTTCCAGGTCAGGTTTGGTCTCCAGACCGTCTTGGATTGAGCAAAAGTTCCCTCTTGTTTATTATTAGAGGAAGTTGATGCCGCACCTGCCTTGAAGTTTTGAAAGGCACGAAAATTAGATTGTTTGGCCCTAGATTTGGACCTGTCCTGAGGAAGGGCATGACCTTTTCCTCCAGTGATATCAGCAATAATCTCCTTCAACCAGGCCCGAATAGGGTCTGCCCCTTGAAGTGAATGTTAAGTAGCTTAGATTTTGAAGTCACGTCAGCTGACCATGATCTAAGCCATAGCGCTCTGCGCGCCTGTATAGCAAAAAAAGAATTCTTAGCCGTTAGTTTAGTCAAATGAACAATAGCATCAGAATAAAAGAATTGGCTAGCTTAAGTGCTCTAAGTTTGCCAAGTATGTCATCCAATGGAGTCGCTACCTGTAAAGCCTCTTCCAGAGACTCAAACCAGTACGCCGCAGCAGCAGTGACAGGGGCAATGCATGCAAGGGGCTGTAGGATAAAACCTTGTTGAATAAATATTTTCTTAAGGTAATTTTTATCCATTGGATCTAAAAAAAGCACAACTGTCATCGACAGGGATAGTAGTACGCTTTACTAGAGTAGAAACTGCTCCCTCCACCTTAGGGACTGTCTGCCATAAGTCCCGTGTGGTGGCGTCTATTGGAAACATTTTTCTAAAAATAGGAGGGGAAGAGAACGGCACACCTGGTCTATCCCATTCCTTATTAATAATTTCTGTAAACCTTTTAGGTATTTGGAAAAACATCAGTACACACCGGCACTGCAAAGTATTTATCCAGTCTACACAATTTCTCTGGCACTGCAATGGTATCACAGTCATTCAGAGCAGCTAAAACCTCCCTAAGCAACACGCGGAGGTGTTCAAGCTTAAATTTAAATGTAGAAATATTAGAATCAGGTATCTTTCCTGAGTCATTAACATCACCCACTGACTGAAGCTCTCTTTCCTCAGCTTCTGCATATTGTGAGGCAGTATCAGACATGGTTCTTAAAGCGTCAGTATGCTCTGCATTTTGTCTCACCCCAGAGCTATCACGCTTACCTCTAAGTTCAGGTAGTCTGGCTAATACCGCTTGTTACAGAAGCATTAGTTATTTTGTTGTGAAGAGCTTATTTCCCAGCAGCAATGCCTGAACCAGCAAGCCAGCGCCTAAGAAGGGCTCCAAGAAAACTGTAACAAGTTTCATTTCATAAAGAGTTAACTCTTTTTTTTCAGCTTTTAGAAACTATTGTCTAATCACCTCTGGAGCCAGACTGCTAATTGATAAGATGAACTTGTAAACTTGTTATCTTAAGTACTGTAATCCTATTGTGGCCTGTCAAAGGACAGTGCTCTCTATCTAAATGTGTGATGGGGGATTTTGTGCTTCCCCCCCTCTCCCCCTGGGAGTGCCCTGTGTGCATGTAACCTTAATAAAAAGCAGGCTGGGCATCCCAGTCCTGAGTTCTTGTTTGACCCTCAATCGCAGCGTTGACTCGTTTTTGTGGGCAGAAGGGTATCCTAGCTGTACTGCAGCTAAGGGAGATTATTCTATATTTGCGAGACTCATATAGAATACTATGGAAAGCAGCTTCTCCCCTCTTTAGCAATAGGGATCCAGGCTACTAAGCGGTCCATCTCTCAGCGAGACTAAGGGTAACCGTAACATTTGGCGGCAGCGGCGGGATTTTCCTGGATTTCCTAGGAGAGGTACAGAACGGATGGAGAGCGCTTACGAAAAATTGAAGCGTACAACCCTAAAGGATTTACTTGAAAGCAGAGGGGGGTACGCCAGCAACCGGCCGAGGAGAGAGCTGATCGCAGAATTGACCGAACTGGATCAGAGCTTCACAATGGCGGAAACACCGACCACGATTAGTGACGAAAAAACCAGGATTGTTCGGGAAAGGCTCTCATTATACGGGCCGAACCCCTCCATGGAATTGGTACAGCAGTTGATGGCGGAGGCGGACGAGGATATACGAGAGACTCGAGCCCACGAACTCAACCTAGCGAACGCACACCGCAATGCTGAAGCCCCGCAGGTAATCATCCCTGTCGAAAATGCTGGGAGGCCCAAGATACCCTATGCGGCATTTCGACCCTTCCTAGAGAGCGAGACAGGGATTGATGAATATTTGGCCGACTTCGAAAGGCAATGTGCCCTGCACCAGATTCCCAACAGAGAGTGGCCCACGATATTGTCTGGGAAACTATCCGGGCGAGCCCTGGAAGCCTTTCGTACTCTGGGTGCTGAGGAAGTGACACAGTATGAGCTAGTTAAGGAGACACTGTTGCGACGGTACGCTGTAACTCCGGACACGTATCGCCGACAGTTTCGGGGCACGGAAAAGAAGCCTAACGATACCCATATGGAATGGGCGCACCGAATGCGGAGAGCGGCAAATCACTGGCTGAGCGGAAGTAAAGCGGTGACTGGGGAGGAAATTTTACAATTGTTTCTCTTAGAACATTTTTATAATGGCATGGAACAGCAAGGGAAGGAATGGCTGCGAGACAGGCGGCCTTCTACCTTAGAAGAAGCAGCCAAATTGGCCGATGAACATTATGACTCCCGTCTTCACGAACCCATGAACTACCGAGCTCCAGCACGGGTCGAACCCAGAGAGGTTTACCGTGCACCCCCTCGTGCTGAATTCCGAGCCCCGGTGCCCACAGGGCCCGTCCGACACTCAGGACCACCCAATAACAGCTCTGAGCGTCCCAGACCGACTTGCCACCGATGCAAGCAACCAGGGCATTTCATGGCTAGCTGCCCCCTTAATACGCACCAGACACCCAGGAATTACAATTACCCCTCTGGGTCCTATCGTCCGGCCCGGGCCCTCTGTGTTAACCAAGAGGCCCCTATGGAGGGATATGTGGGGCCGCTTCACGAGGCAGACCCTGTATATGCTGCCTCAGATAACCGCCAGCACCATCGGCAGAGGGTATGGCTCGAGGGGCGATCTACCGAGGGATTGCGAGACACAGGGGCTACTATCACGCTGGTACAGAGTCATTTGGTGCCAGAGCACAAGCGATCCGGACAGACTGTGGCCGTTAGAGTGGCGGGGGGGGATGTGTACAAAATTCCAACAGCTAAAGTGCATCTTGATTGGGGAGCGGGAAAGGGGGCTGTGAACGTGGGCCTAATGGATAATTTACCTGCCGAAGTACTACTGGGCAACGATTTGGGCCCCATGACTTCTGCCTATGCTCCAGTATGCAACAACGAGGCGGACCCAGTGACTACACGGGCCCAAGCCCGGACGGAGCGAGAGCTCTCACCAGTGCGGGAGACACAGGTAAGACCTACCCCGACCTTGCCTGACAGGTTAGGCCCCATACCCTGGGACACCCCAGATGCCTTCGAGGCAGAGTCTAAGACTGACCCGACCTTACAAAAGTACCGGGAACGAGCAGAGACCGGAGGGGGCGGGGCAGATAACGAAACATTCTTATGGGAAAAAGGGAAACTATACCGCTGGACAGAGAAAAGGGGACAGCGTAGGCGACAGCTGGTAGTGCCCCACAAATACCGTCAAGAAATCCTCAAAATAGGCCACGACATCCCCTTAGCAGGCCACCTAGCCGTTACCCGTACCCTACACCGCATTACTCACACGTTCTTTTGGCCAGGGGTGCACGCTGACGTTAGAACTTACTGTAACACCTGCGATGTGTGTCAACGAGTAGGAAGGCGAGGCGATCACCCTAAAGCCCAGCTAGTAAATATGCCCATTGTAGAGGAACCCTTCAGCCGGGTTGCTATTGACCTAGTGGGACCACTGGCTACCCCTAGTCCCTCCGGTAAGCGATACATTCTTACCGTAGTGGACTACGCTACCAGGTACCCAGAGGCTGTCGCCCTATCCAACATACAAGCGGATACGGTAGCGAATGCACTAGTACAGGTGTTCTCCCGGGTAGGATTTCCAAAAGAAATCCTATCCGACCGAGGCACCCAATTTACGGCTGAATTGACCCAACAACTCTGGCAGGTTTGCAAAATTAAGTCCCTCCTAAGCTCCCCATACCACCCCCAGACGAACGGGCTGTGTGAGAGGTTCAATGGGACCCTCAAGCAAATGCTCAAGACGTTCACTCAGGAATACCGAGACTGGGAACGCTTCCTGCCGCACCTCCTATTTGCTTATCGGGAGGTGCCCCAGGAAACGACAGGGTTCTCTCCCTTCGAGTTGCTCTACGGAAGAAAGGTACGGGGACCCCTAAACCTGATCCGGGAGCACTGGGAGGGAGAGATGGAGGCTGACGGTGTCCCAATTGTGCCATACGTGCTGGAACTCAGGGACCGAATGGAGCAATTAGCCAAATCCGTGCGGGCTAATCTCCAGTTGGCCCAGAGAAGACAGAAAGTATGGTACGATCGGGGGGCCCGAAAGAGAATCTTCACCATAGGACAAAAGGTGTTAGTACTTAAGCCGGTGAAGACAGACAAATTGCAGGCGTCCTGGCAGGGTCCCTACCAGATCGTAGAGAAAAGGGGAGACACCACTTATGTGATAGCTAGCTGCCACGACAACAATCTTAGAAAGACATTCCATGTAAACATGCTCAAGGAATATTTTGAGCGACCAGAGAACGTGACGGCCGTATGTTGTTCCCCTCAGGAAGACCCCGACAGTTTACCCATTCCAGACCTATTAGAAAAGAGCCTCCCCACAGGTATAGTGGCGCAGGTTCAGATAGGGGACCGACTTAGCCCCACTGAAAGGGAGCAGCTCAACCAACTCCTCCAGTCCAAACACCTCACCTTCTCCCCGAAGCCAGGGTACACTACTTTAACCACCCACCAGGTAGATACTCCGGGACAAGCTCCCTTGCGCCAGGCTCCGTACCGAATCCCCGAAGCAGTTAGGACAGGAATGAAGAAGGAGATCGATGAGATGCTCCAGCTCAGGGTAATTGAGCCCTCCGATAGTCCCTGGGCCTCCCCAGTTGTCTTGGTGCCCAAGAAAGATGGGACCACCCGGTTCTGCGTAGACTATCGGAGGCTCAATGAAAATACCGTGACGGACGCTTACCCTATGCCCAGGGTAGACGAGCTACTCGATCGTATAGCCAGGGGAAATTACCTGACCACTATTGACCTCTGCAAAGGTTACTGGCAGATTCCCCTGGCCCCGGAGGCTATCCCCAAGTCGGCATTCGTCACCCCATTCGGCTTATATCAGTTTAGGGTAATGCCGTTTGGGATGAAGAATGCCCCAGCTACATTCCAGCGCTTGGTGGATAGGCTCCTGGATGGCTTCCAGAGTTTTGCTTGCGCCTACCTGGACGACATAGCGATCCACAGTGAGTCCTGGGAGGACCACTTAGCTCATGTGGGAATGGTTCTGGATCAGATCCGGGCTGCTGGCCTGACTCTGAAGCCAGAAAAATGCCACTTTGGGATGGCCGAGGTACAGTACCTGGGTCACCGGGTGGGGTGTGGAAAGCAGCGACCAGAGCCGGCCAAAATAGAAGCTGTCGCCAATTGGCCCACCCCCATCACTAAGACTCAGGTCCTAGCCTTCCTGGGCACGGCAGGGTACTATAGACGGTTCGTACCAGACTACAGCACACTTGCCAAACCCCTGACTGACTTGACCAAGAAGAACTTACCTCGACAGGTCCTGTGGTCTCCCCACTGTGAAACGGCTTTCCAGGCTCTCAAAAATGCTCTAATTAACGCTCCTGTCTTGGCGGCCCCAGCCCTTAACAAACGTTTTATCGTCCATACAGATGCTTCCATGTTCGGGCTGGGAGCCGTCCTCAGCCAAGTAGGCGAAGATGGAGGGGAGCATCCAGTTGCCTACATCAGCCGGAAGCTCCTGCCCCGCGAAGTCAGCTATGCAGCGGTCGAAAAGGAGTGTTTGGCTTTGGTGTGGGCATTAAAGAAATTGACTCCCTATTTATATGGTCAGGAGTTCACTCTGGTCACCGACCATAACCCGTTGGTGTGGCTGAACCGGGTCTCTGGAGATAACGGCAGGCTATTACGTTGGAGCTTATCGTTGCAAACCTTCAATTTCACCATTACTTACAGACCTGGGAAACAGAATGGCAACGCCGACGGGTTGTCCAGACAAACCGACCTCAGCCCCGCATAACCAGCGGTCTGGACAGCCTTAGTCTGCCCCGAAAAGGGGTCAGACCGTGTCTGCCAGAGTGTTCCACAGAAAGGGAGCAATGTTACAGAAGCATTAGTTATTTTGTTGTGAAGAGCTTATTTCCCAGCAGCAATGCCTGAACCAGCAAGCCAGCGCCTAAGAAGGGCTCCAAGAAAACTGTAACAAGTTTCATTTCATAAAGAGTTAACTCTTTTTTTTCAGCTTTTAGAAACTATTGTCTAATCACCTCTGGAGCCAGACTGCTAATTGATAAGATGAACTTGTAAACTTGTTATCTTAAGTACTGTAATCCTATTGTGGCCTGTCAAAGGACAGTGCTCTCTATCTAAATGTGTGATGGGGGATTTTGTGCTTCCCCCCCTCTCCCCCTGGGAGTGCCCTGTGTGCATGTAACCTTAATAAAAAGCAGGCTGGGCATCCCAGTCCTGAGTTCTTGTTTGACCCTCAATCGCAGCGTTGACTCGTTTTTGTGGGCAGAAGGGTATCCTAGCTGTACTGCAGCTAAGGGAGATTATTCTATATTTGCGAGACTCATATAGAATACTATGGAAAGCAGCTTCTCCCCTCTTTAGCAATAGGGATCCAGGCTACTAAGCGGTCCATCTCTCAGCGAGACTAAGGGTAACCGTAACACCGCTGACAGTGTATTATCCATGACTTCCGCCATGTCTTGTAAAGTAAACGCTATGGGCGCCCTAGATGTACTTGGCGCCATTTGAGCGTGAGTCCCTTAAGCGGGAGTCAAAGGGTCTGACACGTGGGGAAAGTTAGTCGGCATAACTTCCCCCTCGTCAGATTCCTCTGGTGATAAATTTTTTAAAGACAGAAAATGATCTTTATTGCATAAAATGAAATCAGTACATTTGGTACACATTCTAAGGGGGGTTCCACCATGGCTTTTAAACATAATAAACAAGGAGTTTCTTCTATGTCAGACATGTTTATACAGAATAGCAATGAGACTAGCAAGCTTGGAAAACACTTTAAATCAAGTTAACAAGCAAATATAAAAAACGGTACTGTGCCTTTAAGAGAAACAAATTTTGTCAGAATTTGAAAAACAGTGAAAAAAAGCAGTAAATCAAACGAAATTTTTACAGTGTGTATAATAGGCTAACAGAGCATTGCACCCACTTGCAAATGGATGATTAACCCCTTAGTTCAAAAAACGGATCAAAAAAACGAAATAGATGTTTTTTAACAGTCACAACCAACTGCCACAGCAAGCTGTGGCCCTACCTTCCCCAATAAACGACTTTGGAAAGCCTTTGGGCCCTTTAGAGATGTCCTATAGCATTCAGAGGGCCTTTGAGGGAAGCTGGATGTCACAGTTTGTAATTTTAACTGCACCAACTGTAACTTTTATACTACAACAGTGGAAATTGTTTCTAGTCAAAATTTAAGCCAGCCATGTGGAAAAAACTAGGCCCCAATAAAGTTTTATCACCAAAGCATATATAAAAACGATTAAACATGCCAGCAAACGTTTTATATTGCAATATCATAAGGGTATTACCCCTGGGAGTAAGCATGATACCAGTCGTTATTAAATCACTGTATTCAGTCTTAACTTACATTAATCCGGTATCAGCAGCATTTTCTAGTGTTTTCCATCTCTAGAAAAAATTATAACTGCACATACCTGATAGCAGAATAAACTGCACGCCATTCTCTCGCTGAAGTTTTACCTCATCTGTGTAATCCCCTCAGACATATGTGAGAACAGCAATGGATCTTAGTTACAACCTGCTAAGATCATAGAAACCTCAGGCAGATTCTTCTTCTATTTACTGCCTGAGATAAAATAGCACAACTCCGGTACTATTTAAAAATAACAAACTTTTGATTGAAGAAAATAAACTAGCTATATTTAACCACTCTCTCCTACAACGTCCTTACTTGTTGAGAGTTGCAAGAGAATGACTGGCTATGACAGTTAGGGGAGGAACTATATTACAGCTCTGCTGTGGGTGTCGTCTTGCAACTTCCTGTTGGGAATGAGAATATCCCACAAGTAATGGATGATCTGTGGACTGGATACACCTTACAAGAGAAAACATGGTATTTCATATTACAGGAACAATATGTTACATCGTCTGTGGGGAGTTGTCTATATCAGAAGAATTATTTTATCAAATTATAAAAATAATTAATTTGATACAGGAAAAATATGGTATTTCATATTACAGGAACAACATATTTAAAATCATCTTGGATCTGGGATTTTAAATTAAACAAACTCTAGTGCTTTAAAAGTAGCATTTGGCTAACATTTACTACACCTCCATGACTCATAAGATAACAGTGTAACATATCTTGGATCATATGTTGTCCAGTAGTCACCCTTCCAGAGGAAGGACACCTGGGGTGTTTGTCAACACAAAAAGAGACCTTTTGTCCCTAGTCAAAAGAGTGGAATCCCATTGTCTAAGATTTTGTTTATACTTTGTTGGATGTAATTACAAACAAATGGGCCCTCACTCACATGTTAATGAGATGCCTGCTGGTCTAAGTGACCAAACATCAGATTATTACCATAAGAAAAAGACAAATGTCTGTTAGGAAAATAAATACAATTTTGAAATGTAAAAAGTTAAAAGTCTGAATTGTATATATAAAAAAAGTATTACATCAAATTGTATCCCAATGCTGTACAAATAATTAACTGATAACCAGTGTATATGACCACGTTTGAATGTATAGATAAGTTAAATATGGAATTAAGTATATGCAATAACCAATAAGATATGTATATATATGCCTATATATCAAATATATACATATAATGAGAAACTATTGTAAAATACTATATAATTCATTGTGCCTCATCTGTAACATACACTTATCTAAGAGATACCCACATAGGGAGATCTATATGCCTTATGTATAAATAAGCATCTAAATGAGGATTTCATTTTAAACTGGTACATTTTAGTTAAACAAAAATATTAAATGAAATATATGGAGATTGATGTATATATAAATTCTCTCCCTCCGTTAATGCCCATGTACATATATTCCTAATAAGGCAATGCCTAAATGATAAGCCATAAAGACATGGATAATTATTTAAATATATTTGGTAAATTTATGAAGTCTAGCTCACAAATTAAATAAATGAATATGTGTATATCTATAGGTATATATAGCACACAGAGAAAGTCCAGCACTCACTCACAAGCTCTCAACTAAGATAAAAAGCAGCAATGGAAGAGTGCCAGATGTGGTAGCTAACTCTTCCATTGATGCTTTTTATCTTAGCTGAGAGCTTGTGAGTGAGTGCTGGACTTTCTCTGTGTGCTATATTAATGTATTATTTTTTTTGTAATTTTCCCTGTTTGGGCCTTGCACCCAGGCCTGTCTGGGGTTAACTGCCTGTGACTCTGGTGACAGTGCAGCTTCCTGAGAGTGCTGTTTTGCACCCAGGGCTGTGCATGTTACAGGGTCATAGGAAGTGTACCCAGTCCGGCCTGAGAGTGCTGAGCCCACCCGTGTTTTGTATATGTTTGGGGAGATTACATAAGCCCGTGCACCCTCCATTTTTTTCACAGTTGTTTGAATGTGAGCCTGCATTGTGTGGCTGTTTAGGTTTTTGGAAGAGACCTTGACGATGTACCTGGGCTTTTCCCATTTGGCCAGATGCGGTAACTAACTCTTCCATTAGTGCTTTTTATCTTAGCTGAGAGCTTGTGAGTGAGTGCTGGACTTTCTCTGTGTGCTATATTAATGTATTAATTTTTGTAATTTTCCCTGTTTGGGCCTTGCACCCAGGCCTGTCTGGGGTTAACTGCCTGTGACTCTGGTGACAGTGAAGCTTCCTGAGAGTGCTGTTTTGCACCCAGGACTGTGCATGTTACAGGGTCATAGGATGTGTACCCTGTCTGGCCTGAGAGTGCTGACCCCACCCGTGTTTTGTATATGTATGTATATATATATATATATATATATATATATATATATATATATATATATATATATATATATATACGTCCTATATGAAAAATAAATTCTAAGAAGGATAAATGTAAGAATTAGTTCACTTTTATAGCACAACTCACCATTGCCATCTTGTGGCCAGTTAGCAAAAGTACAACCAGTTATACGTAACATTGGGTGAATTATTTCCAAAAGTTAATTAGCATTCATCCAATCACAGCATTGCAGATCCTCACACATCTGTGAATAACTGTTAGAGATTAGGGCGGAGTTATAGGTCAGGATAAATTGGGTCACAGGACATTCACAAAGGACTCTGGGTTGCACAAAAGAAGGGTGGATACTCTGTACAAAATTTTTCCCTCAAAAAGAACTTTTGAATTCTGGTGGTACCCATCTCATATTTTTGATATCCTTGGAAATTATTACCCATGTTTCCTGTGGATTAAGAGATTTTGTGGGACCGGATGCTGGAAAAACACACAGCTTGACTAGTGATAACCCAGGGCTTGGAGGAGCAAACATTTGGGGAAGTATAAAAAGTCTTTACTTATATTTAAGCAGTTTAAGGTCCTTATTAAGATTTGTATTAGATAATTATAGGCCCCATTTCTATATGTACTCACCCCTATAGTCTGGTTTATATTGTCTAAGAATCTAATTCAGCTAACAATACAAGAAATCTTGTTATAGATAGTGTTCATTTAATTCAGCTTATTGTAAGGAAATCTCTGGGTATTTTATTTAAACATATTTAATTTAGTTATATTATATTCCCTAAGGCTGAGACCTGTTGAGGCATCAGAAAGGGTTTTAATTGTTTACTGGTTATAGCCATACCTTCTGAATCTGATTAATTGCTATACATTGCTAAATATCTGGATATAATTTTAATGGTAATATTTGGCTAAGATTGTATTAAATAACCGTTGTTAGTAACACATATTGCATAATTGGTTCATGCTGATTTATTTTACCTTGTTATAGACTTCACTGTTAGATTTGTACCCATAGGATCAAAACGAAGTGTGGTAGCATATTTTATTTCATAGTGTATCAGAGAGTTTGTTTTGTGTATAATATAGGAAAGGTTGCTGATGATAGTCATAAATTAAATAGTAACCCAGAATATACTAACAGTTGGAGGTTACTGCTGAGACAATAGTACATTATATCTGTAACCTAGTATATATAACAGTACAATGAAGAGCACACACGTCTCATGCTCGCACGCTGTACAATGAAGAGCACACACGTCTCATGCTCACACACTGTACAATGAAGAGCACACACGTCTCATGCTCACACACTGTACAATAAAGAGCACACAGGTCTCATGCTCACACACTGTACAATGAAGAGCACACACATCTCATGCTCACACACTGTACAATGAAGAACACACACGTCTCATGCTCACACACTGTACAATGAATAGCACACACGTCTCATGCTCACACAGTGTACAATGAAGAGCACACACATCTCATGCTCACACACTGTACAATGAAGAACACACACGTCTCATGCTCACACACTGTACAATGAAGAGCACACAGGTCTCATGCTCACACACTGTACAATGAAGAGCAAACACGTCTCATGCTCGCACGCTGTACAATGAAGAGCACAAAGGTCTCATGCTCACACACTGTACAATGAAGAGCACACACGTCTCATGCTCGCACGCTGTACAATGAAGAGCACACAGGTCTCATGCTCACACACTGTACAATGAAGAGCACACACGTCTCATGCTCACACACAGTACAATGAATAGCACACAGGTCTCATGCTCACACACTGTACAATGAAGAGCACACACGTCTCATGCTCACACAATGTACAATGAATAGCACACACGTCTCATGCTCACACACTGTACAATGAAGAGTACACACGTCTCATGCTCACACACAGTACAATGAAGAGCACACACGTCTCATGCTCACACACAGTACAATGAATAGCACACACGTCTCATGCTCACACACTGTAAAATGAAGAGTACACACGTCTCATGCTCACACAAAGTACAATGAAGAGCACACACGTCTCATGCTCACACACTGTACAATGAAGAGCACACACGTCTCATGCTCACACAATGTACAATGAATAGCACACACGTCTCATGCTCACACACTGTACAATGAAGAGTACACACGTCTCATGCTCACACACTGTACAATGAAGAGCACACACGTCTCATGCTCACACACAGTACAATGAATAGCACACAGGTCTCATGCTCACACACTGTACAATGAAGAGCACACACGTCTCATGCTCACACACTGTACAATGAAGAGTACACACGTCTCATGCTCACACACTGTACAATGAAGAGCACACAGGTCTCATGCTCACACACTGTACAATGAAGAGCACACAGGTCTCATGCTCACACACTGTACAATGAAGAGCACACAGGTCTAATGCTCACACGCTGTACTACAATGAAGAGCACACAGGTCTCATTCTCACACACTGTACAATGAAGAGCACACAGGTCTCATGCTCACACACTGTACAATGAAGAGCACACACGTCTCATGCTCACACACTGTACAATGAAGAGCACACACGTCTCATGCTCACACACTGTACAATGAAGAGCACACACGTCTCATGCTCACACACTGTACAATGAAGAGCACACACGTCTCATGCTCACACACTGTACAATGAAGAGCACACAGGTCTCATGCTCACACACTGTACAATGAATAGCACACAGGTCTCATGCTCACACGCTGTACAATGAAGAGCACACAGGTCTCATGCTCACCCACTGTACAATGAAGAGCACACACGTCTCATGCTCACACACTGTACAATGAAGAGCACACACACGTCTCATGCTCACACACTGTACAATGAAGAGCACACACACGTCTCATGCTCACACACTGTACAATGAAGAGCACACACGTCTCATGCTCACACACTGTACAATGAATAGCACACACGTCTCATGCTCACACACAGTACAATGAAGAGCACACACGTCTCATGCTCACACACTGTACAATGAAGAGCACACACGTCTCATGCTCACACACTGTACAATGAAGAGCACACGTCTCATGCTCACACACTGTACAATGAAGAGCACACAGGTCTCATGCTCACACACTGTACAATGAAGAGCACACAGGTCTCATGCTCACACACAGTACAATGAAGAGTACACACGTCTCATGCTCACACACTGTACAATGAAGAGTACACACGTCTCATGCTCACACACTGTACAATGAAGAGCACACAGGTCTCATGCTCACACACTGTACAATGAAGAGCACACAGGTCTAATGCTCACACGCTGTACTGCAATGAAGAGCACACAGGTCTCATTCTCACACACTGTACAATGAATAGCACACAGGTCTCATGCTCACACACTGTACAATGAAGAGCACACACGTCTCATGCTCACACACTGTACAATGAAAAGCACACACAGGTCTCATGCTCACACACTGTACAATGAATAGCACACACGTCTCATGCTCACACACTGTACAATGAAGAGCACACACGTCTCATGCTCACACACTGTACAATGAAGAGCACACAGGTCTCATGCTCACACACTGTACAATGAAGAGCACACACGTCTCATGCTCACACACTGTACAATGAATAGCACACAGGTCTCATGCTCACACACTGTACAATGAATAGCACACAGGTCTCATGCTCACACACTGTACAATGAAAAGCACACACAGGTCTCATGCTCACACACTGTACAATGAATAGCACACACGTCTCATGCTCACACACTGTACAATGAAGAGCACACAGGTCTCATGCTCACACACTGTACAATGAATAGCACACAGGTCTCATGCTCACACACTGTACAATGAAGAGCACACACGTCTCATGCTCACACACTGTACAATGAAGAGCACACACGTCTCATGCTCACACACAGTACAATGAAGAGCACACAGGTCTCATGCTCACACACGTCTCATGCTCACACACTGTACAATGAATAGCACACATGTCTCATGCTCACACACTGTACAATGAAGAGCACACACGTTTCATGCTCACACACTGTACAATGAAGAGCACACACGTTTCATGCTCACACAATGTACAATGAATAGCACACACGTCTCATGCTCACACACTGTACAATGAAGAGTACATACGTCTCATGCTCACACACAGTACAATGAAGAGCACACAGGTCTCATGCTCACACGCTGTACAATGAAGAGCACACACGTCTCATGCTCACACACAGTACAATGAATAGCACACACGTCTCATGCTCACACACTGTACAATGAAGAGTACACAGGTCTCATGCTCACACAATGTACAATGAATAGCACACACGTCTCATGCTCACACAATGTACAATGAATAGCACACACGTCTCATGCTCACACACTGTACAATGAAGAGTACATACGTCTCATGCTCACACACAGTACAATGAAGAGCACACACGTCTCATGCTCACACACAGTACAATGAATAGCACACAGGTCTCATGCTCACACACAGTACAATGAATAGCACACACGTCTCATGCTCACACACTGTACAATGAAGAGCACACACGTCTCATGCTCACACACTGTACAATGAAGAGCACACAGGTCTCATGCTGTACAATGAAGAGCACACAGGTCTAATGCTCACACGCTGTACAATGAAGAGCACACAGGTCTCATGCTCACACACTGTACAATGAAGAGCACACAGGTCTAATGCTCACACGCTGTACAATGAAGAGCACACACGTCTCATGCTCACACACTGTACAATGAATAGCACACACATCTCATGCTCACACACTGTACAATGAATAGCACACACGTCTCATGCTCACACACTGTACAATGAAGAGCACACACGTCTCATGCTCACACACTGTACAATGAAGAGCACACAGGTCTCATGCTCACACACGTCTCATGCTCACACACTGTACAATGAATAGCACACACGTCTCATGCTCACACACTGTACAATGAAGAGCACACAGGTCTCATGCTCGCACACTGTACAATGAATAGCACACACATCGCATGTTCGCACACTGTACAATGAAGAGCACACAGGTCTCATGCTCACACACTGTACAATGAATAGCACACACATCGCATGTTCGCACACTGTACAATGAAGAGCACACATCTCCCGTACAAGGTTACATATTGTATTTACCTTCCCTTTTTAATGGTCTCTCGTCCCAGCAATGGTCCCAGCACAGGGTCAATACTTTCCTCCAGATTCTCAATCAGAACCACCTCCCCAGCTCCTAATGCACGTTCAAGGGTGTCTAGGTACCTAGAGAAGGTTTAAGAAGAACATGCAGACAGTTAGCGAGCACACTGCAGACATAACAATGTACAGACAGTTAGCGTGCACACTGCAGACATAACATACAGAAAGTTAGTGAGCACACTGCAGACATAACAATGTACAGACAGTTAGCGTGCACACCATGGACATAATGTACAGACAGTTAGTGAGCACTCTGCAGATTTAACAACGTACAGACAGTTAGCGTGCACACAGCAGACATAACGTACAGACAGTTAGCGAGCACACTGCAGACATAACAATGTACAGACAGTTAGCGTGCACACCATGGACATAATGTACAGACAGTTAGTGAGCACTCTGCAGATTTAACAACGTACAGACAGTTAGCGTGCACACAGCAGACATAACGTACAGACAGTTAGCGTGCACACAGCAGACATAATATACAGAAAGTTAGTGAGCACACTGCAGACAAAACAATGTACAGGCAGTTAGCGAGCACACTGCAGACATAGCAACGTACAGACAGTTAGCGTGCACACTGCAGACATAACAACGTACAGACAGTTAGCGAGCACACTGCAGACATAGCAACGTACAGACAGTTAGCATGCACACTGCAGACATAACATACAGAAAGTTAGTGAGCACACTGCAGACAAAACAATGTACAGGCAGTTAGCGAGCACACTGCAGACATAGCAACGTACAGACAGTTAGCGTGCACACTGCAGACATAACATACAGAAAGTTAGTGAGCACACTGCAGACAAAACAATGTACAGGCAGTTAGCGAGCACACTGCAGACATAGCAACGTACAGACAGTTAGCGTGCACACTGCAGACATAACATACAGAAAGTTAGTGAGCACACTGCAGACAAAACAATGTACAGACAGTTAGCGAGCACACTGCAGACATAACAATGTACAGACAGTTAGCGAGCATACTGCAGACATAACAACGTACAGACAGTGAGCAAGCACACTGCAGACATAACATACAGAAAGTTAGTGAGCACACTGCAGACAAAACAATGTACAGACAGTTAGCGATCACACTGAAGACATAACAACATACAAACAGTTAGAATGCACACTACAGACATAATGTACAGTCAGTTAGCTTGCACACTGCAGACATAACTTACAGACAGCGTGCACACTGCAGACATAACATACAGACAGTTAGCGAGCACACTGCAGACATAAAAATAAAGACAGCTAGCGTGCACACTGCAGACATAACAACGTACAGACAGCTAGCGAGTTACCATGGACATAACTCGCTAACCTAATTGAGGGTTTCAATTAATGGAGTACATTCAAATGAGGCATCAGTTACTAGTGGTGTTCCCCAAGGGTCAGTCCTTGGGCCTGTTTTGTTTAACATGTTCATAAGTAAAATTTGAAGTGGGCTTAAGGGGAAGGTTTGCTTGTTTGCTGATGATACAAAAATTTGTAACAGGGTAGATGTTCCAGGAGGGGTTGATCAAATGAACTGTGATATTAAAATCTAGAGGACTGGTCAAATAAATGGGATCTGAAATTTAATATTACCAAGAGCAAAATTATGCATATAGGATCCAAAAACCCAAAGGCCGATTATAGTTTAAATGGTACATTACTGACTGTAACTAAAAAAGAATTGGGAATAATTATTTCAGATGATTTACAATTTGGTACACAATGCCGCAGTGCAGCCAGCAAGGCCAGTCAAATGCTTCGTTTCATTGGAAGAGGTATTAGTAGCAGAAATAGCACGGTTCTTATGCCACTTTACAGATCATTAGTTAGACCAAATATGGAATACTGTGTACAGTACTGGAGACCATATCTTCAGAAAGATATAAATAAACTAGAAGCTGTCCAAAGGAGGCTACTAAAATGGTACATGGTCTAAAATATAAAACGTACAAAGAAAGACTCTATGATCTAAATATGTATAGCTTAGAGAATAGAAGGGAAAGAGGTGACACAATAGAAACCTTCAAATAAATGAAGGGACTTAATAAAAACTTCAATTATGCTTACCTGATAATTTTCTTTTCTTCAGATGGAAAGAGTCCACAGTTGCATTCATTACTTTTGAGAATTAAGAACCTGGCCACCAGGAGGAGGCAAAGACACCCCAGCCAAAGGCTTAAATTCTCCTCCCACTTGCCTCGTCCCCCAGTCATTCTGCCGAGGAACAAGGAACAGTAGAAGAAATACCAGCTTGGAAAGGTGCCAGAAAAATAAAAAAGAAAGATGCCCCACAGAAAAAAATACGGCTGGGGAACTTTGGACTCTTTCCATTTGAAGAAAAGAAAGAAAAATGATCAGGTAGGTATAATTTAAGTTTTTCTTCATAAATGGAAAGAGTCCACAGCTGCATTCATTACTTTTGGGAAAACAATACCCAAGCTATAGAGAACACTGAATGCAAAAACGGGAGTATACAATAGGCGGCCCATTCTGAGGGCACCAGGCCTGAAAACCACAACCCAACTAAACCCCGCTTCATCGGAGCCAGGCAACAAATTTTGAAGGAAAAGGCCCCAAGGACACTGACCTGCAGATAGTCCTAAAGCCTAACTAGAGACCGCAAGCAGACTCACTGAGCCAACATTCCTCCAGGAGAACCGTCGCACCCAGCAGTCGGTAAACACACAGCCCCTTCTAGTACAGTACCAAAATCCCCAAAAGGGAGAGGACAGGGTAAGCCAAAGGGATACCCAAAGGCAAAACAAAATCCTAAAGGAAAAACTAAATTTATGCTTCCCTGATAAATTACTTTCTTTTATGATATGACGAGTCCACAGATTTCATCCTTACTTGTGGGATATTAACCTCCTGCTAACAGGAAGTGGCAAAGAGCACCACAGCAGAGCTGTATATATAGCCCCTCCCCTTCCCCTCCACCCTCATTCGGCCGAAGGTATAGGAAGAGAAAAAGGAAAGGCTAAAAGGTGCAGAGGTGACTGAAGTTTACAAAAAATATAAAGAAAAACTGTCTTAAAAAGAACAGGGTGGGCCGTGGACTCGTTATATCGTCAAAGAAAGTAATTTATCAGGTAAGCATAAATGTAGTTTTCTTTTACAAAGATATGACGAGTCCACGGATTTCATCCTTACTTGTGGGAAACCAATACGAAAGCAATAGGACACGGATGAAAGGGAGGGACAAGACAGGAACCTAAACAGAAGGCACCACTGCTTGAAGAACCTTTCTCCCAAAGATAGCCTCAGAAGAAGTAAAAGTATCAAATTTGGAAAATTTGGAAAAAGTGTGAAGGGACGACCAAGTCGCAGCCTTACAAATCTGTTCAACAGATGCATCGTTTTTAAAAGCCCATGTGGAAGCCAGGCGGATGATACTTCTCAGCCAAAAAGAAAGAGAGGTAGCCATAGCTTTCTGACCCCTACGCTTTCCAGAATAAAAAATGAATAATGAAGATGATTGATGGAAATCCTTAGTTGCCTGTAAGTAAAACTTTAAGGCACGGACCACGTCCAAGTTATGTAACAGACGCTCCTTCTTAGAAGAAGGATTAGGACACAAGGAAGGAACAACAATTTCCTGATTAATATTCTTATTCGAAACAACCTTAGGAAGGAACCCAGGTTTGGTACGTAAAACCACCTTATCAGAATGAAATATGAGATAAGGCGAATCACACTGTAATGCTGAAAGCTCAGAAACTCTTCAAGCAGAAGAAATAGCAACCAAAAACAGAACTTTCCAAGATAATAGTTTAATATCTATGGAATGCATAGGTTCGAACGGAACCCCTTGCAGAACTCAAAGAACTAAATTCAAACTCCAGGGAGGAGTAATAGGTCTAAATACAGGCTTAATTCTATATAGAGCCTGACAAAAAGACTGAACATCTGATACATTTGAAAAACGTTTGTGAAACAGAATTGACAAAGCTGAAATTTGTCCCTTTAAGGAACTTGTTGATAATCGTTTCTCCAATCCTTCTTGGAGAAAAGACAAAATCCTAGGAATCCTAACTTTACTCCATGAGTAACCCTTGGATTCACACCACTAAAAATATTTACGCCATATCTTATGATAGATTTTTCTAGTGACAGGCTTTCTAGCCTGTATCAAACTATTGATAACTGAATCAGAGAATCCTCGCTTCGATAAAATCAAGCGTTCAATCTCCACGCAGTCAGTTGCAGAGAAATTAGATTTGGATTTTGGAAAGGACCTTGAATGAGAAGGTCCTGTCTCAACTGAAGTTTCCATGGTGGCAGAGAGGACATGTCCACTAGATCTGCATACTAAGTCCTGCGTGGCCACGCAGGCGCTATCAGGATCACTGAAGCTCTTTCCTGTCTGATTCGAGCAATCACGCGTGGGAGGAGAGGAAATGGCGGAAACAAGAATCAATGAGGCAAATACCTCAGGGTGAAGTTCCCACTCCCCTGGATGAAAAGTCTGTCGACTTAGAAAATCTGCTTCCCAGTTCTCTACTCCTGGGATGTAGATCGCTGACAGATAACAAGAGTGGGCCTCTGACCCACTGATTATCTTGGATACTTCTATCATCGCTAAGGAACTCCTTGTTCCCCCCTGATGATTGACATATGCCACAGTCTTTATGTTGTCCGACTGGAATCTGATGAATTTGGCCGAAGCCAACTGGGGCCACGCCTGAAGAGCATTGAATATTGCCCTCAGTTCCAAAATATTGATTGGAAGTAGAGACTCCACTTGAGCACAAACACCCTGAGCCTTCAGGGAATTCCAAACTGCATCCCAGCCCAGAAGGCTGGCATCTGTTGTCACTATCACCCACAAGGCTCTGCGGAAACAAGTCCCCTGGGACAGATGATACGGCGACAACCACCAAAGAAGAGAGTTTCTGGTCTCTTGATCCAGAATTATCTTTGGAGATAAATCCGCATAATCCCCATTCCACTGACCGAGCATGCACAGTTGCAGTGGTCTGAGATGAAAGCGAGCAAACGGAACGATGTCCATTGCCGCTACCATTAATCCGATTACCTGCATACACTGAGCCACTGATGGCCGAGGAAGACAGAAGTGCTCGGCAAGTATTCAAAATCTTTGATTTTCTGACCTCCCAAACTCTTCTCTATGTTCACCTTCCAGCCATGAGTTCGCAGAAAAGACAACACTGTGTCCGTGTGAGATTTTGTCAGATGATATGTTGACGCCTAAATCAGAAAAATGTCCAGATAAGGTGCTACCACTATCCCTTGCCGTCTGAGATCTGCCAAAAGAGACCCTAGAACCTTTGTGAAGATTCTGGGTGCTGTGGCCAACCCGAAAGGAAGAGCCACGAACTGATAATGTTTGTCCAAGAAGGCAAACCTTAGAAACCGATGATGATCTTTGTGGATTGGAATATGAAGGTAAGCATCCTTCAAATCCACAGTAGTCATATATTGACCCTCCTGGATCATTGGCAAAATCGTTCAAATTGTCTCTATCTTGAAAGATGGAACTCGAACTAGAAATTTGTTTAGACACTTGAGATCCAAAATGGGTCTGAACGTTCCCTCTTTTTTGGGGACCACAAATAGGTTTGAGTAAAACCCCTGTCCCTGTTCCAATTTTGGAACAGGACAGATTACGCCCATAGTAAAAAGGTATTTTACACAGCGAAAGAACGCCTCTCTCTTAATCTGGTTTGCAGATAATTTTGAAAGATGAAATCTCCCTCTTGGGAGAAAATCCTTGAATTCAAATTGATAACCGTGGGTCACTATTTCTAGCGCCCAGGAATCCTGAACATCTCTTGCCCAAGCCTAAGCAAAGAAAGAAAGTCTGCCCCCTACTAGATCCGGTCCCGGATCGGGGGCCACCCCTTCATGCTGTCTTAGGACCAGCAGTGGGTTTTTTGGATTGTTTACCCTTATTCCAGTTCTGATTGGGTCTCCAGACTGACTTAGATTGGGAAAAATTCCCTTCCTGCTTTGTGGAAGAAGAAGAAGCGGGGGTCCTCCTTTAAAGTTCTGAAAGGAACGAAAATTATTCTGTTTACCCCTCATTTTAAATGACCTATCCTGAGGTAGGGATTGGCCCTTACCTCTTGTAATATCAGAAATGATCTCCTTCAATTCTGGCCCAAAAAGGGTCTTACCTTTAAAGGGAATAGCTAAAAGCTTTTGTTTTGATGACACATCAGCATACCAAGATTTGAACCACAATGCTCTACGTGCAAAAATAGGAAATCCTGCATTTTTTTGCCGCTAATTTAGCAATTTGAAAAGCAGCATCAGTAATAAAATAATTAGCTAGCTTAAGAGCCTTAATTCTATCTAGTCAACCTTAAGAGACTCTTCTAGAGCCTCAAACCAAAAAGCTGCTGCAGTAGTTACTGGAACAATGCAAGCCATAGGTTGTAAAAGAAATCCCTGATTAACAAATAATTTCTTTAGTAGACCCTCTAATTTCTTATCCATAGGATCCTTGAAAGCACAACTATCCTCAATGGGTATAGTAGTACGCTTAGCTAGGGAAGATATAGCTCCCTCTACCTTAGGGACCGTTTGCCATGAGTCCCGAATGGTATCTGATATAGGAAACATTTTCTTAAAATTAGTAGAGGGAGTAAACGGTATACCTGGTCTATCCCATTCCTTACTAATAATTTCCAAAATTCTCTTAGGAACCAGAAAAACATCAGTGTAAGTAGGAACTTCCAAATATTTATCCATTTTACACAATTTCTCTGGAGGAATCACAATAGGATCACAATCATCCAGAGTCGCTAAAACCTCCCTAAGCAACAGGCAGAGGTGTTCAAGCTTAAATTTAAAGGCAAAACATTCCCTGAATCAGAAATTTCACCCTCAAACAGTAATTCCCTAATCCCTAACTCAGAGCACTGTGAGGGAACATCGGAAATAGCTAATAAAGCATCAGAGGATTCAGTATTTACATTAATACTTGACCTACTGCGTTTACCCTGCAACACTAGTAATTTAGACAATACCTCTGTACGGGTAGTTGACATAACTGCAGCCCTCTCCTGCAGAGTAAAGGAATTAGACGCACTAGAAAGTACTAGGCGTCGCTTGTGTGGGCATAACAGGTTGTGACACTTGGGGAGAATTGGATGGCATTGTCAAGACGTTATAATTTCCTGTAAAGAGAAATGTAGTTTTAAGTTAAAACCCAATTGTAGATAACTAAGAGCGAATAACTAGGAAGTAAATGTTTAATATATATCAAGCCATATTTTGTAGAAGAGATGTTGTTCCTCCAGACGCCTATATAAATGATATTAATAACCAAATCTACCATTGTTGTTAGGTAAGGTTAAAATGTTTTATATTTCTATGACCATAAGGTGGCAGCATAATATGGCGAGGAATCATAACATCTTAGTTACCGGTGAAATAAAGAATTAATATTAATCATACGTATGGTAGAAAATAAGAACTATTGCCTGTGAAATCTAACTCTAACATACTTAAGATAAGTTGCAACAGACCTCGACTTTCAGAAAGGATCCGAAGGTAAGAGCGAGCCATGAGCAGTTCGGCAACAGCTGATGGAAGACTGAGGCGGACAGATCAGCTGGGATGGCATGTGACGTCACCGCAACAGGCAGACATCCAAGGCTCTAGAGGGAGAGATGAACAGCGGCGTAGAAGATTACAGAAGTCTTTAGTCCGGATAAGGGTAATACTTCCACGGAGACAAAGTTGGTTAACCTTAGAAAGGTTGAGAGATAATAATTCAGGAGGAATTATGTTTAAGTGATTTGCGAACAAAACACGTAATGGCTGAGTAGAATTAAGTTAGAGATGAACTGCTGAACATTACCAAGCAATGTGATGCTAGTGGGAGGAGGCTTTATACAGGTGAACAATTAGAGGATGTGATATGACAGGCATATCCTGATTCTCTTCAGACTGAGAATCATCCCTAGGCACACTTACTTTACTTAAAATATGCTTTTTACATTGTAAAGCCCTTTCAATACAAAAGTTACACAATGTTAGAGGGGGTTGCACAATCGCTTCTAAACACATAGAACAATGAGAAACCTCAATGTCAGACATGTTGAACAGACTAGTAATATCACAAAAGTCGTTTAAACACTTATTTATAGCATAAAATAAGCATTAGAAAAAACGTGTACTGTGCCTTTAAGAAAAGAAAAAGTGAACAATTTTTCCAAAATGCACAAAAAACGTTAAATTATTCCCAAATTTAACTTAATATCGTTGGTTAATCCAAAAAGCAGAAGCAGCAAGGGCAGAAATAAGGCTTTAGAAGTACTTATATCAACATGTAGTCAAAAGATAGATAAAAATACACTCTGCACCTCGCCACAGCTCTGCTGTGGCGCCTACCTGCTCCCAGGGTAATTCAAATCAAGTTTCCAACCCTTCAGACCAGCTACACAGCCCAGGAGCCACCGAGTTATTGTTTGCTGCTGCTAAGCCTGAAGAAATTGCACCAAAATAGGCTCAGCCCCTAAAGGTCAAAAGTCGGAGTAGGCCCAAACAACACCGCATGGAAATGCAGTTTTTGCACTAAAGTAAAAATACACACACAAAACAACCCTCAAGCATAAAACCAATAAGTTTTAAGTGCCAAAAATAAAAAACATAAAACATCATTTTTTATATTGTCTCCCATGTCACATAATGCCCAAATATCAACTAATGATAAATATAAAATAGGGACTCCAGTAACACCCCTCTTATTAAAATAGGTTTTACTGCTTACCCCATTCCCATACAGGGAAATAATGCCAGCCAGTTCTGATACACCAAGTCTCCTCAAAAAAAAAGGCTGCACATACCTTAATGCTGCTTGTAGCATGAAACCGGTCTCTACACTGAAGATGTCTCATGGTTACCTTCAGAAGTCTTGTGGGAAACAGCGTGGATCTTAGTTACAAATGCTAAGATCATCAAACCTCAGGGCAGAAATCTTCTTCCATATCCCCCTGAGGAAAATAGTACGCACCGGTACCATTTAAAATAAAAAACTTCTTGATTGAAGAAACTAAAACTGACACCTCACTTTACCATGTCTTCCTAGTATAACACAGGCAAAGAGAATGAAGGGGAAGAGGGAAAGAGGAGGGGCTATATATACAGTTCTGCTGTTGTGCTCTTTGCCACTTCCTGTTAGCAGGAGGTTAATATCCCACAAGGATGAAATCCGTGGACTCGTCATATCTTTGTAAAAGAAAACCCCCCTCAAGTAAGGCCAAGTCCACAGAGACCTGAATGGATCCTGAGAACAAGAGGAGACAACGACCAACCCACAAGGAGCAACCGGGCATCATTATGGAGAAGAAACATCTCCAAAACATTGTGTAACAGCATCGAAAAGACAGCTGAGGAGAAAGTCCTCAAAACATAAGAACTCAGAAACTGAGCAAACAGCAAAGTACAAGTAGCAAACATCTGAGTCCAGTAACACGCTGCCATCCTTAGGAAGACATGGAGAAACACTATCCGTAAAGGAAAAAATGGCCAAACAAAATAGCAGATTGCCTAACCTCCAAGACAGAGGACACTCTCCAGGCAATCCAGGCCGCCAAGCCTACTCACAGATCACAAAGGTGAAGAGCACAGAACCTCTAAAAACAAGGTCCACTGTCACCCCCAAGACCTGAGGATGAACAACAGATCTCAGATCCTACACCTAGCCGGACCAGCCCAAGCAGCAGCAGATCTGAAAACAAGGGAACTGAAGGAACCTCAAAAAAAGCCCCAAGAATGTACCCAGCCACTTCAATCGAAAGACAATTGAGCAGGCAATAGACCCAAGGGATCTAGCAAGCCACCTGATGAAATCTCAATGTGGAGCCAGCAGCTTCCCATATGGGAAGGAACAACTCAAAGAGCAGACCAGTCCCCAAAACAGATAAAATATCTGCTCCAACCTCCCAAACACAGGAGAGGCCCCCAAAAAAGGAACCACACCTCCATAAGGAGGACACATACCCCAGTGAAGAGGAGAGTGTCGATAAAAAACTGCCCATAAGACAGGAAATCGTAGAAAGAACTGAGAGGACACAAGGCCACGTCACTGACAAACATGGAAGAACCACCATCATGCTAGCCCACATACCAGACGCAAAATGACAGCTGAGCAACCGCAAAGTTTAAACCTTTCCGTTTGCTAGGCAGGAATACCCACCGTATATCACGTTAGTTGTCTATCCCTAGGGAACCGTATCGTCCGGCAAAAGTCATGCTCCAAGGAGCCCCGGCTCTCATAAATCTGGCCAAGTTGTAAAACAGAACAGCCAAAACAAGGGCTAAGCCCAAGTACCCCAGAAACTTTAACCCCCAGGCCAGTCCTAGGATCATAAGGTCCGGTAACATCCCACAGCGGGATCAAAGAGAAAACGCTGAGTAAAAACCCTTGACTACCGGAAGATCAGGACAAGAAGCCCGGGTCTCGCAAATGTTTAGATTAAACAATCTTCCAGGAACACAAATCCCTCGTCTGATATAAAAAACAGACCTCCCAGGGAAAAATTCAGAACAACCCGGATAACAAGAGCAAGAAGCCCTTGTAAGTCCCAACCCAAAGGGAGGAGACTACCCCTCGCAGGAGCCCAACACTCCAAAGAGCCAGGTTCATAAAAGGACACTAGAGCTAACAGGCGTCCAAGTAACCATCACATGAATGTGCTTTAAAAGTGCGGCTAATCTCCCTAAAGGGACACAAAACTCTGCTCATCTAATCAACCTTGGAAGGAGGAAAGGGTAGACCTCGCCAGGGATGAAACTAGCAACTCTCGGTTGCAAAAGCACAGAGTAGCCACAGAGCATTAGTATGCTGAGCTAGCTGTCCAGCTAGTCCAAACTCCAGACACCAGGGGAACAGTTAGGACAAGTCACCCGAACAGAGCAACATCAAACCTCCACATCACCTCAGAGTTAAAGTCAGAGGACAGTAAAACCAGGGTTTGGATGCCACCCGGATGGCAATACCTAAACCATACGAGTGGAAAACCACTGGGCCTCCTCTATTCCAAGAAAGAGATGCAGAGCATGCCCAACACTGGGAAAGGACCCCTAAGTGGAGCCCGAAGGACCCCGCTGTCTAATGTTCCGAAACGGAACAACCAACTCCCAAAGGGAATCCAAGTCCTCCAAAGGCGAACCAAGGAACAATCCAAGAGGTCTCAATGAAGAAGAGAACCACTAAAGGAACAAGTCCACAAAGGAAAATAATCTAAAGCAACTCCGCCCCACCGGCGGAAAGAGGCCCTAAACCCTCTAAATTTCCCACCATGGGGGAAGGAATACTCTAGGTTCCGAGGATATCGAAAACAACAGAGAGTGACGCAGCATTCACTGACCCAGTCACCAGAGTAACGGCTATTTAGGACCGAAACCATCCCGAGAGCCTCACGGACTCGCAAGTCCTCTTGAGAATTCTTTGAAACTAATAAAACAAATAACAAATAATGATAAGAGCACTCGCCACCCCAACCTGACCAGCAAGGTATAAAAGGCGCCATGTGTCTGAATAAGCCGCGAGACAGAAGATCTAAACCCAAGCAGGACCAGCCTGCAACCCGGGTCATAACTGCCAAGCTGGCTAAATCTGCCCTCAGAGGGGGAGGAAGAAAACAGACAAACATGGGACTAACGTGTCCCAAACAACTTCTCTAGAAGCAAACAGCAAGTATCGATTACAGAGATTTTTAAGTTCCTGTAGGAAACATAGTATGAAAAAGAAAAGAAAATTCATCCTAACCGGATAAAATAAAATAAACAGACAACCCGAGGGTTAATGCCCAAGAAGAACAGAAAGATCTGCAGGACCAGTCGAACGAAAACCCTGTTCTTCCAAAAAAACTGGGAAGGATCTCGATAACAAGACTTAAAGGAGATTACTTCATCCCCCCATGTCTAACGAGGTGAGCCATTCAAAGTAGGAGACTGATGAGTCCCATACCTGACATGGATAGGGTCACCAAACAACTCAAAAACGTGTCTGAGTAAAACACAAAGCCGAGCCTGCCTGTAACGAAAGGCACAACACTCAGGAACAGTTACACCTGCTAAAACTGCACATGCCCTCCAGTGGCCGAGAGACCTGGGGCAATTGGGCACGAGCACAATCGCAAATAAACATCTGGACATTGTAGACACGCAAGCGCCAAAAGTATGCAAAAAGCAAAAACGTGCCACAACCTTCGGGGGGAAACACATAACCTGGGTTACCCGCATGTGTAGTAGTAGGAAGCGGTAGGGAACTGGCCTCCCGGAGGACAGGGCCCCCCAAGGCGGATGGCTCAGCAGTCCCTTGAATCCCTGAGCCAGTGGAACAAGGCGCTCTAGGAGGGCCTAAAGAACATAACTGACTGACCTGAGTCAATTCGCATTCTTCACAGGACGAAGAATCTGAATCAGAAAGTTGAACAATCTCAACATCAGTATCCTCCATAACTGAATAAATGATAACAAAATAGGACTATGTACAAAACAATTTAAATGGCACCTGACACACACAATGGCTGGGGCACTCACCACCTCCTATGAACCAGACACCAGTGGACTAGAACTCTCCGTCGCCACACAGTCAGAAATGCGGAAATGGGAGACCAGAACGTAAACACACCCGGTCACAAGGTGAACCATACAGTCCAAAAAAAGCTTGCCCGACTGTAGGTTGCATCACTTCAACAGGCCGTTATGTTCCAAGGCCACGAGCCCAGTTAACACTAAACATAAGCAGATTGAATCACATAACAGACATGATTAAAAAAAACCTGTTCAATAATACCCCTCAGGAGATATTAACCCTTGATTCAAAGATACTAAAGGAGTCCCACTAAGACCCTACATTTCTCATGTGCGTTCGCAGGAACAAATGAGTTACAGTACATTCATGAAGAAGTAAAATAAAACGATCTTACCGGAATCTACGATGTGGAACAGGAACACGGCCCTTCAAGTGTGACAGATAGTAGCCTCGCCTCCGCCATGGACTTGAAAGAAGAAAGCAGGCAGCGAAGCGAAGTTTGACAATGCCGATTGCTGGTGGAGCTGTTAAAATGAGCCGGGATGGTTTTGCACAAAGACTCTTCCTACATCTCTGGACTCTAACTTTCAACCAAGCCCTCACTGAGATGCTGACAGGATTACTTAAAACTCCCGTCCCGTGCCGAAGAGCACTACCATCCATAAGAGACTGAACAAAACTTCTGACACTTCTCTGCCAACCTCCTGGGACGAAAGGCAAAGAATGACTGGGGGATGAGGGGAGTGGGAGGAGTATTTAAGCCTTTGGCTGGGGTGTCTTTGCCTCCTCCTGGTGGCCAGGTTCTTAATTCCCAAAAGTAATGAATGAAGCAGTGGACTCTTTCCATTTATGAAGAAAATAGAAGCTGAAAGCATTTTTCACAAAAAAATAAATGCCAAAACAGGGGGTCACAATCTAAAGTTAGAGGGTAGCAGATTAGGGAGAAATTTGAGGAAGCATTTTTTTTTTTACAGAAAAGGTGGTGGATTCATGGAATAAACTTCCATTTGAGGTGGTAAAAACAAAGACTGTAAAGGAATTCAAAAATGCCTGGAACATGCACAAGGCTATACTAAGTAATAAGTAACATGTAATATGTGTAGACTTGATGGGACATACTTAAGGCTAAACTAAGTAATAAGTAACATGTAATATGTGTAGACTTGATGGGACATGTATAAGGCTATAGTAAGGAATCAGTAACATGTAATATGTGTAGACTTGATGGGACATGTATAAGGCTATAGTAAGGAATCAGTAACATGTAATATGTGTAGACTTAAAGTGACATACTTAAGGCTAAACTAAGTAATAAGTAACATGTAATATGTGTAGACTTGATGGGACATGTATAAGGCTATACTAAGTAATAAGTAACATGTAATATGTGTAGACTTGATGGGACATGTATAAGGCTATACTAAGTAATAAGTAACATGTAATATGTGTAGACTTGATGGGACATGTATAAGGCTATACTAAGTAATAAGTAACATGTAATATGTGTAGACTTGATGGGACATACTTAAGGCTAAACTAAGTAATAAGTAACATGTAATATGTGTAGACTTGATGGGACATGCATAAGGCTATACTAAGTAATAATTAACATGTAATATGTGTAGACTTGATGGGACATACATAAGGCTATACTAAGTAATAAGTAACATGTAATATGTGTAGACTTGATGGGACATACATAAGGTTATACTAAGTAATAAGTAACATGTAATATATGTAGACTTGATGGGACATACATAAGGCTATCCTAAGTAATAAGTAATGTGTAATATGTGTAGACTTGATGGGACATACATAAGGCTATACTAAGTAATAAGTAACATGTAATATGTGTAGACTTGATGGGACATACATAAGGCTATACTAAGTGATAAGTAACATGTAATATGGGTAGACTTGATGGGACATGCATAAGGCTATACTAAGTAATAAGTAATGTAATATGTGTAGACTTGATGGGACATACATAAGGTTATACTAAGTAATAAGTAACATGTAATATGTGTAGACTTGATGGGACATACATAAGGCTATACTAAGTAATAAGTAACATGTAATATGTGTAGACTTGATGGGACATGCATAAGGCTATACTAAGTAATAAGTAACATGTAATATGTGTAGACTTGATGGGACATACATAAGGTTATACTAAGTAATAAGTAACATGTAATATGCGTAGACTTGATGGTACATGCATAAGGCTATCCTAAGTAATAAGTAACATGTAATATGTGTAGACTTGATAGGACATGCATAAGGTTATACTAAGTAATAAGTAACATGTAATATGTGTAGACTTGATGGGACATACATACGGCTATACTAAGTAATAAGTAACAGTAATATGTGTAGACTTGATGGGACATACATAAGGCTATCCTAAGTAATAAGTAATATGTAATATGTGTAGACTTGATGGGACATGCATAAGGCTATCCTAAGTAATAAGTAACATGTAATATGTATAGACTTGATGGGACATGTATAAGGCTATACTAAGTAATAAGTAACATGTAATATGTATAGACTTGATGGGACATGCATAAGGCTATCCTAAGTAATAAGTAACATGTAATATGTGTAGACTTGATGGGACATGCATAAGGCTATCCTAAGTAATAAGTAACAGTAATATGTGTAGACTTGATGGGACATACATAAGGCTATCCTAAGTAATAAGTAATATGTAATATGTGTAGACTTGATGTGACATACATAAGGCTATACTAAGTAATAAGTAACATGTAATATGTGTAGACTTGATGGGACATGCATAAGGCTATCCTAAGTAATAAGTAACATGTAATATGTGTAGACTTGATGGGACATGCATAAGGCTATCCTAAGTAATAAGTAACAGTAATATGTGTAGACTTGATGGGACATACATAAGGCTATCCTAAGTAATAAGTAATATGTAATATGTGTAGACTTGATGTGACATACATAAGGCTATACTAAGTAATAAGTAACATGTAATATGTGTAGACTTGATGGGACATGCATAAGGCTATCCTAAGTAATAAGTAACATGTAATATGTATAGACTTGATGGGACATGTATAAGGCTATCCTAAGTAATAAGTAACATGTAATATGTGTAGACTTGATGGGACATATGTAAGGCTATACTAAGTAATAAGTAACATGTAATATGTGTAGACTTGATGGTCTATACTAAGTAATAAGAAACATGTAATTGTGTAGACTTGATGGGACATACATAAGGCTATACTAAGCAATAAGTAACAGTAATATGAGTAGACTTGATGGGACATGCATAAGGTTATACTAAGTAATAAGTAACATGTAATATGTGTAGACTTGATGGCACATGCATAAGGCTATCCTAAGTAATAAGTAACATGTAATATGTGTAGACTTGATGGGATATACATAAGGCTATACTAAGTAATAAGTAACATGTAATATGTGTAGACTTGATGGGACATACATAAGGCTATACTAAGTAATAAGTAACATGTAATATGTGTAGACTTGATGGGACATGCATAAGGCTATCCTAAGTAATAAGTAACATGTAATATGTGTAGACTTGATGGGACATGCATAAGGCAATAATAAGTAATAAGTAATATGTAATATGTGTAGACTTGATGGGAAATGCATAAGGCTATACTAAGTAATAAGTAACAGTAATATGTGTAGACTTGATGGGACATGTATAAGGCTATACAAAGTAATAAGTAACATGTAATATGTGTAGACTTGATGGGACATACATAAGGTTATACTAAGTAATAAGTAACAGTAATATGTGTAGACTTGATGGGACATGCATAAGGCTATACTAAGTAATAAGTAACAGTAATATGTGTAGACTTGATGGGACATACATAAGGCTATACTAAGTAATAAGTAACATGTAATATGTGTAGACTTGATGGGACATACATAAGGCTATACTAAGTAATAAGTAACATGTAATATGTGTAGACTTGATGGGACATGCATAAGGCTATACTAAGTAATAAGTAACAGTAATATGTGTAGACTTGATGGGACATACATAAGGCTATACTAAGTAATAAGTAACATGTAATATGTGTAGACTTGATGGGACATACATAAGGTTATACTAAGTAATAAGTAACAGTAATATGTGTAGACTTGATGGGACATGCATAAGGCTATACTAAGTAATAAGTAACAGTAATATGTGTAGCCTTGATGGGACATACATAAGGCTATACTAAGTAATAAGTAACATGTAATATGGGTAGACTTGATGGGACATGCATAAGGCTATACTAAGTAATAAGTAACATGTAATATGTGTAGACTTGATGGGATATACATAAGGCTTTACTAAGTAATAAGTAACATGTAATATGTGTAGACTTGATGGGATATACATAAGGCTATACTAAGTAATAAGTAACATATAATATGTGTAGACTTGATGGGACATACATAAGGTTATACTAAATAATAAGTAAAATGTAATATGTGTAGACTTGATGGGACATACATAAGGCTATACTAAGTAATAAGTAACATGTAATATGTATAGACTTGATGGGACATGTATAAGGCTATACCAAGTAATAAGTAATAAGTAATATGTGTAGACTTGATGGGACATACATAAGGCTATACTAAGTAATAAGTAACAGTAATATGGGTAGAATTGATGGGACATACATAAGGCTATACTAAGTAATAAGTAACATGTAATATGTGTAGACTTGATGGGACATACATAAGGTTACCCTAAGTAATAAGTAACAGTAATATGTGTAGAATTGATGGGACATACATAAGGCTATACTAAGTAATAAGTAACATGTAATATGTGTAGACTTGATGGGACATACATAAGGTTATACTAAGTAATAAGTAACAGTAATATGTGTAGACTTGATGGGACATGCATAAGGCTATACTATGTAATAAGTAACAGTAAAATGTGTAGACTTGATGGGACATAAATAAGGCTATACTAAGTAATAAGTAACATGTAATATGTGTAGACTTGATGGGATATACATAAGGCTATACTAAGTAATAAGTAACATGTAATATGTGTAGACTTGATGGGACATACATAAGGCTATACTAAGTAATAAGTAACATGTAATATGTGTAGACTTGATGGGACATGCATAAGGTTATACTAAGTAATAAGTAACATGTAATATGTGTAGAATTGATGGGACATACATAAGGCTATCCTAAGTAATAAGTAACATGTAATATGTGTAGACTTGATGGGACATGCATAAGGCAATAATAAGTAATAAGTAATATGTAATATGTGTAGACTTGATGGGACATGCATAAGGCTATACTAAGTAATAAGTAACATGTAATATGTGTAGACTTGATGGGACATGCATAAGGCTATACTAAGTAATAAGTAACAGTAATATGTGTAGACTTGATGGGACATGCATAAGGCTATACTAAGTAATAAGTAACATGTAATATGTGTAGTCTTGATGGGACATACATAAGGTTATACTAAGTAATAAGTAACATGTAATATGTGTAGACTTGATGGGACATACATAAGGTTATACTAAGTAATAAGTAACATGTAATATGTGTAGACTTGATGGGACATACATAAGGCTATACTAAGTAATAAGTAACATGTAATATGTGTAGACTTGATGGGACATGCATAAGGCTATACTAAGTAATAAGTAACAGTAATATGTGTAGACTTGATGGGACATACATAAGGCTATACAAAGTAATAAGTAACATGTAATATGTGTAGACTTGATGGGACATACATAAGGTTATACTAAGTAATAAGTAACAGTAATATATGTAGACTTGATGGGACATGCATAAGGCTATAGTAAGTAATAAGTAACAGTAATATGTGTAGACTTGATGGGACATACATAAGGCTATACTAAGTAATAAGTAACATGTAATATGTGTAGACTTGATGGGACATACATAAGGCTATACTAAGTAATAAGTAACATGTAATATGTGTAGACTTGATGGGACATGCATAAGGCTATACTAAGTAATAAGTAACAGTAATATGTGTAGACTTGATGGGACATACATAAGGCTATACTAAGTAATAAGTAACATGTAATATGTGTAGACTTGATGGGACATACATAAGGTTATACTAAGTAATAAGTAACAGTAATATGTGTAGACTTGATGGGACATGCATAAGGCTATACTAAGTAATAAGTAACAGTAATATGTGTAGACTTGATGGGACATACATAAGGCTATACTAAGTAATAAGTAACATGTAATATGTATAGACTTGATGGGACATGTATAAGGCTATACCAAGTAATAAGTAATAAGTAATATGTGTAGACTTGATGGGACATACATAAGGCTATCCTAAGTAATAAGTAACAGTAATATTGGTAGAATTGATGGGACATACATAAGGCTATACTAAGTAATAAGTAACATGTAATATGTGTAGACTTGATGGGACATACATAAGGCTATCCTAAGTAATAAGTAACATGTAATATGTGTAGACTTGATGGGACATGCATAAGGCTATACTAAGTAATAAGTAACATGCAATATGTGTAGAGTTGATGGGACATGCATAAGGCTGTACTAATAAGTAACATGTAATATGTGTAGACTTGATGGGACATGCATAAGGCTATACTAAGTGATAAGTAACATGTAATATGGGTAGACTTGATGGGACATGCATAAGGCTATACTAAGTAATAAGTAACATGTAATATGTGTAGACTTGATGGGACATACATAAGGTTATACTAAGTAATAAGTAATGTAATATGTGTAGACTTGATGGGACATACATAAGGCTATACTTAGTAATAAGTAACATGTAATATGTGTAGACTTGATGGGACATGCATAAGGCTATACTAAGTAATAAGTAACATGTAATATGTGAAGACTTGATGGGACATACATAAGGCTATACTAAGTAATAAGTAACATGTAATATGTGTAGACTTGATGGGACATGCATAAGGTTATACTAAGTAATAAGTAACATGTAATATGTGTAGACTTGATGGGACATGCATAAGGCTATACTAAGTAATAAGTAACATGTAATATGTGTAGACTTGATGGGACATGCATAAGGCTATACTAAGTAATAAGTAACATGTAATATGTGAAGACTTGATGGGACATACATAAGGCTATACTAAGTAATAAGTAACATGTAATATGTGTAGACTTGATGGGACATGTATAAGGCTATACAAAGTAATAAGTAACATGTAATATGTGTAGACTTGATGGGACATACATAAGGTTATACTAAGTAATAAGTAACAGTAATATGTGTAGACTTGATGGGACATACATAAGGCTATACTAAGTAATAAGTAACATGTAATATGTGTAGACTTGATGGGACATACATAAGGCTATACTAAGTAATAAGTAACATGTAATATGTGTAGACTTGATGGGACATACATAAGGCTATACTAAGTAATAAGTAACATGTAATATGTGTAGACTTGATGGGACATGCTAAAGGCAATAATAAGTAATAAGTAATATGTAATATGTGTAGACTTGATGGGAAATGCATAAGGCTATACTAAGTAATAAGTAACAGTAATATGTGTAGACTTGATGGGACATGTATAAGGCTATACAAAGTAATAAGTAACATGTAATATGTGTAGACTTGATGGGACATACATAAGGTTATACTAAGTAATAAGTAACAGTAATATGTGTAGACTTGATGGGACATGCATAAGGCAATAATAAGTAATAAGTAATATGTAATATGTGTAGACTTGATGGGAAATGCATAAGGCTATCCTAAGTAATAAGTAACATGTAATATGTGTAGACTTGATGGGACATGCATAAGGCTATACTAAGTAATAAGTTACATGTAATATGTGTAGACTTGATGGGACATACATAAGGTTATACTAAGTAATAAGTAACATGTAATATGTGTAGACTTGATGGGACATACATAAGGCTATACAAAGTAATAAGTAACATGTAATATGTGTAGACTTGATGGGACATACATAAGGTTATACTAAGTAATAAGTAACAGTAATATGTGTAGACTTGATGGGACATGCATAAGGCTATACTAAGTAATAAGTAACAGTAATATGTGTAGACTTGATGGGACATACATAAGGCTATACTAAGTAATAAGTAACATGTAATATGTGTAGACTTGATGGGACATACATAAGGCTATACTAAGTAATAAGTAACATGTAATATGTGTAGACTTGATGGGACATGCATAAGACTATACTAAGTAATAAGTAACAGTAATATGTGTAGACTTGATGGGACATACATAAGGCTATACTAAGTAATAAGTAACATGTAATATGTGTAGACTTGATGGGACATACATAAGGTTATACTAAGTAATAAGTAACAGTAATATGTGTAGACTTGATGGGACATGCATAAGGCTATACTAAGTAATAAGTAACAGTAATATGTGTAGACTTGATGGGACATACATAAGGCTATACTAAGTAATAAGTAACATGTAATATGTATAGACTTGATGGGACATGTATAAGGCTATACCAAGTAATAAGTAATAAGTAATATGTGTAGACTTGATGGGACATACATAAGGCTATACTAAGTAATAAGTAACAGTAATATGGGTAGAATTGATGGGACATACATAAGGCTATACTAAGTAATAAGTAACATGTAATATGTGTAGACTTGATGGGACATACATAAGGTTACCCTAAGTAATAGGTAACAGTAATATGTGTAGAATTGATGGGACATACATAAGGCTATACTAAGTAATAAGTAACATGTAATATGTGTAGACTTGATGGGACATACATAAGGTTATACTAAGTAATAAGTAACAGTAATATGTGTAGACTTGATGGGACATGCATAAGGCTATACTATGTAATAAGTAACAGTAATATGTGTAGACTTGATGGGACATACATAAGGCTATACTAAGTAATAAGTAACATGTAATATGTGTAGACTTGATGGGATATACATAAGGCTATACTAAGTAATAAGTAACATGTAATATGTGTAGACTTGATGGGACATACATAAGGCTATACTAAGTAATAAGTAACATGTAATATGTGTAGACTTGATGGGACATGCATAAGGTTATACTAAGTAATAAGTAACATGTAATATGTGTAGAATTGATGGGACATACATAAGGCTATCCTAAGTAATAATTAACATGTAATATGTGTAGACTTGATGGGACATGCATAAGGCAATAATAAGTAATAAGTAATATGTAATATGTGTAGACTTGATGGGACATACATAAGGCTATACAAAGTAATAAGTAACATGTAATATGTGTAGACTTGATGGGACATACATAAGGTTATACTAAGTAATAAGTAACAGTAATATGTGTAGACTTGATGGGACATGCATAAGGCTATACTAAGTAATAAGTAACAGTAATATGTGTAGACTTGATGGGACATACATAAGGCTATACTAAGTAATAAGTAACATGTAATATGTGTAGACTTGATGGGACATGCATAAGGCTATACTAAGTAATAAGTAACAGTAATATGTGTAGACTTGATGGGACATACATAAGGCTATACTAAGTAATAAGTAACATGTAATATGTGTAGACTTGATGGGACATGCATAAGGCTATACTAAGTAATAAGTAACAGTAATATGTGTAGACTTGATGGGACATACATAAGGCTATACTAAGTAATAAGTAACATGTAATATGTGTAGACTTGATGGGACATACATAAGGTTATACTAAGTAATAAGTAACAGTAATATGTGTAGACTTGATGGGACATGCATAAGGCTATACTAAGTAATAAGTAACAGTAATATGTGTAGACTTGATGGGACATACATAAGGCTATACTAAGTAATAAGTAACATGTAATATGTATAGACTTGATGGGACATGTATAAGGCTATACCAAGTAATAAGTAATAAGTAATATGTGTAGACTTGATGGGACATACATAAGGCTATACTAAGTAATAAGTAACAGTAATATGGGTAGAATTGATGGGACATACATAAGGCTATACTAAGTAATAAGTAACATGTAATATGTGTAGACTTGATGGGACATACATAAGGCTATCCTAAGTAATAAGTAACATGTAATATGTGTAGACTTGATGGGACATGCATAAGGCTATACTAAGTAATAAGTAACATGTAATATGTGTAGACTTGATGGGACATACTTAAGGCTAAACTAAGTAATAAGTAACATGTAATATGTGTAGACTTGATGGGACATGCATAAGGCTATACTAAGTAATAAGTAACATGTAATATGTGTAGACTTGATGGGACATGCATAAGGCTATACTAAGTAATAAGTAACATGTAATATGTGTAGACTTGATGGGACATGCATAAGGCTATACTAAGTAATAAGTAACATGTAATATGTGAAGACTTGATGGGACATACATAAGGCTATACTAAGTAATAAGTAACATGTAATATGTGTAGACTTGATGGGACATACATAAGGCTATACTAAGTAATAAGTAACATGTAATATGTGTAGACTTGATGGGACATGCATAAGGCTATACTAAGTAATAAGTAACAGTAATATGTGTAGACTTGATGGGACATACATAAGGCTATACTAAGTAATAAGTAACATGTAATATGTGTAGACTTGATGGGACATACATAAGGCTATACTAAGTAATAAGTAACATGTAATATGTGTAGACTTGATGGGACATACATAAGGTTATACTAAGTAATAAGTAACATGTAATATGTGTAGACTTGATGGGACATACATAAGGCTATACTAAGTAATAAGTAACATGTAATATGTGTAGACTTGATGGGACATACATAAGGCTATCCTAAGTAATAAGTAACATGTAATATGTGTAGACTTGATGGGACATACATAAGGCTATACTAAGTAATAAGTAACATGCAATATGTGTAGACTTGATGGGACATACATAAGGCTATACTAAGTAATAAGTAACATGTAATATGTGTAGACTTGATGGGACATACATAAGGCTATACTAAGTAATAAGTAACATGTAATATGTGTAGACTTGATGGGACATACATAAGGCTATACTAAGTAATAAGTAACATGTAATATGTGTAGACTTGATGGGACATACATAAGGTTATACTAAGTAATAAGTAACATGTAACATGTGTAGACTTGATGGGACATACATAAGGCTATACTAAGTAATAAGTAACATGTGATATGTGTAGACTTGATGGGACATACATAAGTCTATACTAAGTAATAAGTAACATGTAATATGTGTAGACTTGATGGGACATGCATAAGGCTATACTAAGTAATAAGTAACAGTAATATGTGTAGACTTGATGGGACATACATAAGGCTATACTAAGTAATAAGTAACATGTAATAGGTGTAGACTTGATGGGACATACATAAGGCTATACTAAGTAATAAGTAACATGTAATATGTGTAGACTTGATGGGACATACATAAGGCTATACTAAGTAATAAGTAACATGTAATAGGTGTAGACTTGATGGGACATACATAAGGCTATACTAAGTAATAAGTAACATGTAATATGTGTAGACTTGATGGGACATACATAAGGCTATACTAAGTAATAAGTAACATGTAATATGTGTAGACTTGATGGGACATGCATAAGGCTATACTAAGTAATAAGTAACATGTAATATGTGTAGACTTGATGAGACATGCATAAGGTTATACTAAGTAATAAGTAACAGTAATATGTGAAGACTTGATGGGACATACATAAGGCTATACTAAGTAATAAGTAACATGTAATATGTGTAGACTTGATGGGACATACATAAGGCTATACAAAGTAATAAGTAACATGTAATATGTGTAGACTTGATGGGACATACATAAGGCTATACAAAGTAATAAGTAACATGTAATATGTGTAGACTTGATGGGACATACATAAGGCTATACAAAGTAATAAGTAACATGTAATATGTGTAGACTTGATGGGACATGCATAAGGTTATACTAAGTAATAAGTAACATGTAATATGTGTAGACTTGATGGGACATGCATAAGGCTATACTAAGTAATAAGTAACATGTAATATGTGTAGACTTGATGGGACATGCATAAGGCTATACTAAGTAATAAGTAACATGTAATATGTGAAGACTTGATGGGACATACATAAGGCTATACTAAGTAATAAGTAACATGTAATATGTGTAGACTTGATGGGACATGTATAAGGCTATACAAAGTAATAAGTAACATGTAATATGTGTAGACTTGATGGGACATACATAAGGTTATACTAAGTAATAAGTAACAGTAATATGTGTAGACTTGATGGGACATACATAAGGCTATACTAAGTAATAAGTAACATGTAATATGTGTAGACTTGATGGGACATACATAAGGCTATACTAAGTAATAAGTAACATGTAATATGTGTAGACTTGATGGGACATACATAAGGCTATACTAAGTAATAAGTAACATGTAATATGTGTAGACTTGATGGGACATGCTAAAGGCAATAATAAGTAATATGTAATATGTGTAGACTTGATGGGAAATGCATAAGGCTATACTAAGTAATAAGTAACAGTAATATGTGTAGACTTGATGGGACATGTATAAGGCTATACAAAGTAATAAGTAACATGTAATATGTGTAGACTTGATGGGACATACATAAGGTTATACTAAGTAATAAGTAACAGTAATATGTGTAGACTTGATGGGACATGCATAAGGCAATAATAAGTAATAAGTAATATGTAATATGTGTAGACTTGATGGGAAATGCATAAGGCTATCCTAAGTAATAAGTAACATGTAATATGTGTAGACTTGATGGGACATGCATAAGGCTATACTAAGTAATAAGTTACATGTAATATGTGTAGACTTGATGGGACATACATAAGGTTATACTAAGTAATAAGTAACATGTAATATGTGTAGACTTGATGGGACATACATAAGGCTATACAAAGTAATAAGTAACATGTAATATGTGTAGACTTGATGGGACATACATAAGGTTATACTAAGTAATAAGTAACAGTAATATGTGTAGACTTGATGGGACATGCATAAGGCTATACTAAGTAATAAGTAACAGTAATATGTGTAGACTTGATGGGACATACATAAGGCTATACTAAGTAATAAGTAACATGTAATATGTGTAGACTTGATGGGACATACATAAGGCTATACTAAGTAATAAGTAACATGTAATATGTGTAGACTTGATGGGACATGCATAAGACTATACTAAGTAATAAGTAACAGTAATATGTGTAGACTTGATGGGACATACATAAGGCTATACTAAGTAATAAGTAACATGTAATATGTGTAGACTTGATGGGACATACATAAGGTTATACTAAGTAATAAGTAACAGTAATATGTGTAGACTTGATGGGACATGCATAAGGCTATACTAAGTAATAAGTAACAGTAATATGTGTAGACTTGATGGGACATACATAAGGCTATACTAAGTAATAAGTAACATGTAATATGTATAGACTTGATGGGACATGTATAAGGCTATACCAAGTAATAAGTAATAAGTAATATGTGTAGACTTGATGGGACATACATAAGGCTATACTAAGTAATAAGTAACAGTAATATGGGTAGAATTGATGGGACATACATAAGGCTATACTAAGTAATAAGTAACATGTAATATGTGTAGACTTGATGGGACATACATAAGGTTACCCTAAGTAATAGGTAACAGTAATATGTGTAGAATTGATGGGACATACATAAGGCTATACTAAGTAATAAGTAACATGTAATATGTGTAGACTTGATGGGACATACATAAGGTTATACTAAGTAATAAGTAACAGTAATATGTGTAGACTTGATGGGACATGCATAAGGCTATACTATGTAATAAGTAACAGTAATATGTGTAGACTTGATGGGACATACATAAGGCTATACTAAGTAATAAGTAACATGTAATATGTGTAGACTTGATGGGATATACATAAGGCTATACTAAGTAATAAGTAACATGTAATATGTGTAGACTTGATGGGACATACATAAGGCTATACTAAGTAATAAGTAACATGTAATATGTGTAGACTTGATGGGACATACATAAGGTTATACTAAGTAATAAGTAACATGTAATATGTGTAGAATTGATGGGACATACATAAGGCTATCCTAAGTAATAATTAACATGTAATATGTGTAGACTTGATGGGACATGCATAAGGCAATAATAAGTAATAAGTAATATGTAATATGTGTAGACTTGATGGGACATACATAAGGCTATACTAAGTAATAAGTAACATGTAATATGTGTAGACTTGATGGGACATACATAAGGTTATACTAAGTAATAAGTAACAGTAATATGTGTAGACTTGATGGGACATGCATAAGGCTATACTAAGTAATAAGTAACAGTAATATGTGTAGACTTGATGGGACATACATAAGGCTATACTAAGTAATAAGTAACATGTAATATGTGTAGACTTGATGGGACATGCATAAGGCTATACTAAGTAATAAGTAACAGTAATATGTGTAGACTTGATGGGACATACATAAGGCTATACTAAGTAATAAGTAACATGTAATATGTGTAGACTTGATGGGACATGCATAAGGCTATACTAAGTAATAAGTAACAGTAATATGTGTAGACTTGATGGGACATACATAAGGCTATACTAAGTAATAAGTAACATGTAATATGTGTAGACTTGATGGGACATACATAAGGTTATACTAAGTAATAAGTAACAGTAATATGTGTAGACCTGATGGGACATGCATAAGGCTATACTAAGTAATAAGTAACAGTATTATGTGTAGACTTGATGGGACATACATAAGGCTATACTAAGTAATAAGTAACATGTAATATGTATAGACTTGATGGGACATGTATAAGGCTATACCAAGTAATAAGTAATAAGTAATATGTGTAGACTTGATGGGACATACATAAGGCTATACTAAGTAATAAGTAACAGTAATATGTGTAGAATTGATGGGACATACATAAGGCTATACTAAGTAATAAGTAACATGTAATATGTGTAGACTTGATGGGACATACATAAGGCTATCCTAAGTAATAAGTAACATGTAATATGTGTAGACTTGATGGGACATGCATAAGGCTATACTAAGTAATAAGTAACATGTAATATGTGTAGACTTGATGGGACATACTTAAGGCTAAACTAAGTAATAAGTAACATGTAATATGTGTAGACTTGATGGGACATGCATAAGGCTATACTAAGTAATAAGTAACATGTAATATGTGTAGACTTGATGGGACATGCATAAGGCTATACTAAGTAATAAGTAACATGTAATATGTGTAGACTTGATGGGACATGCATAAGGCTATACTAAGTAATAAGTAACATGTAATATGTGAAGACTTGATGGGACATACATAAGGCTATACTAAGTAATAAGTAACATGTAATATGTGTAGACTTGATGGGACATACATAAGGCTATACTAAGTAATAAGTAACATGTAATATGTGTAGACTTGATGGGACATGCATAAGGCTATACTAAGTAATAAGTAACAGTAATATGTGTAGACTTGATGGGACATACATAAGGCTATACTAAGTAATAAGTAACATGTAATATGTGTAGACTTGATGGGACATACATAAGGCTATACTAAGTAATAAGTAACATGTAATATGTGTAGACTTGATGGGACATACATAAGGTTATACTAAGTAATAAGTAACATGTAATATGTGTAGACTTGATGGGACATACATAAGGCTATACTAAGTAATAAGTAACATGTAATATGTGTAGACTTGATGGGACATACATAAGGCTATCCTAAGTAATAAGTAACATGTAATATGTGTAGACTTGATGGGACATACATAAGGCTATACTAAGTAATAAGTAACATGCAATATGTGTAGACTTGATGGGACATACATAAGGCTATACTAAGTAATAAGTAACATGTAATATGTGTAGACTTGATGGGACATACATAAGGCTATACTAAGTAATAAGTAACATGTAATATGTGTAGACTTGATGGGACATACATAAGGCTATACTAAGTAATAAGTAACATGTAATATGTGTAGACTTGATGGGACATACATAAGGTTATACTAAGTAATAAGTAACATGTAACATGTGTAGACTTGATGGGACATACATAAGGCTATACTAAGTAATAAGTAACATGTGATATGTGTAGACTTGATGGGACATACATAAGTCTATACTAAGTAATAAGTAACATGTAATATGTGTAGACTTGATGGGACATGCATAAGGCTATACTAAGTAATAAGTAACAGTAATATGTGTAGACTTGATGGGACATACATAAGGCTATACTAAGTAATAAGTAACATGTAATAGGTGTAGACTTGATGGGACATACATAAGGCTATACTAAGTAATAAGTAACATGTAATATGTGTAGACTTGATGGGACATACATAAGGCTATACTAAGTAATAAGTAACATGTAATAGGTGTAGACTTGATGGGACATACATAAGGCTATACTAAGTAATAAGTAACATGTAATATGTGTAGACTTGATGGGACATACATAAGGCTATACTAAGTAATAAGTAACATGTAATATGTGTAGACTTGATGGGACATGCATAAGGCTATACTAAGTAATAAGTAACATGTAATATGTGTAGACTTGATGAGACATGCATAAGGTTATACTAAGTAATAAGTAACAGTAATATGTGAAGACTTGATGGGACATACATAAGGCTATACTAAGTAATAAGTAACATGTAATATGTGTAGACTTGATGGGACATACATAAGGCTATACAAAGTAATAAGTAACATGTAATATGTGTAGACTTGATGGGACATACATAAGGCTATACAAAGTAATAAGTAACATGTAATATGTGTAGACTTGATGGGACATACATAAGGTTATACAAAGTAATAAGTAACATGTAATATGTGTAGACTTGATGGGACATACATAAGGCTATACAAAGTAATAAGTAACATGTAATATGTGTAGACTTGATGGGACATACATAAGGCTATACAAAGTAATAAGTAACATGTAATATGTGTAGACTTGATGGGACATACATAAGGCTATACAAAGTAATAAGTAACATGTAATATGTGTAGACTTGATGGGACATACATAAGGCTATACTAAGTAATAAGTAACATGTAATATGTGTAGACTTGATGGGACATACATAAGGCTATACAAAGTAATAAGTAACATGTAATATGTGTAGACTTGATGGGACATACATAAGGCTATACTAAGTAATAATTAACATGTAATATGTGTAGACTTGATGGGACATGCATAAGGCTATACTAAGTAATAAGTAACAGTAATATGTGTAGACTTGATGGGACATACATAAGGCTATACTAAGTAATAAGTAACATGTAATATGTGTAGACTTGATGGGACATACATAAGGCTATACTAAGTAATAAGTAACATGTAATATGTGTAGACTTGATGGGACATACATAAGGTTATACTAAGTAATAAGTAACATGTAATATGTGTAGACTTGATGGGACATACATAAGGCTATACTAAGTAATAAGTAACATGTAATATGTGTAGACTTGATGGGACATACATAAGGCTATACTAAGTAATAAGTAACATGTAATATGTGTAGACTTGATGGGACATACATAAGGCTATACTAAGTAATAAGTAACAGTAATATGTGTAGACTTGATGGGACATACATAAGGCTATACTAAGTAATAAGTAACATGTAATATGTGTAGACTTGATGGGACATACATAAGGCTATACTAAGTAATAAGTAACATGTAATATGTGTAGACTTGATGGGACATACATAAGGTTATACTAAGTAATAAGTAACATGTAACATGTGTAGACTTGATGGGACATACATAAGGCTATACTAAGTAATAAGTAACATGTGATATGTGTAGACTTGATGGGACATACATAAGTCTATACTAAGTAATAAGTAACATGTAATATGTGTAGACTTGATGGGACATGCATAAGGCTATACTAAGTAATAAGTAACAGTAATATGTGTAGACTTGATGGGACATACATAAGGCTATACTAAGTAATAAGTAACATGTAATAGGTGTAGACTTGATGGGACATACATAAGGCTATACTAAGTAATAAGTAACAGTAATATGTGTAGAATTGATGAGACATGCATAAGGTTATACTAAGTAATAAGTAACATGTAATAGGTGTAGACTTGATGGGACATACATAAGGTTATACTAAGTAATAAGTAACATGTAATATGTGTAGACCTGATGGGACATACATAAGGTTATACTAAGTAATAAGTAACATGTAATAGGTGTAGACTTGATGGGACATACATAAGGCTATACTAAGTAATAAGTAACATGTAATATGTGTAGACTTGATGGGACATACATAAGGCTATACTAAGTAATAAGTAACAGTAATATGTGTAGACTTGATGAGACATGCATAAGGCTATACTAAGTAATAAGTAACATGTAATATGTGTAGACTTGATGGGACATACATAAGGCTATACTAAGTAATAAGTAACATGTAATATGTGTAGACCTGATGGGACATACATAAGGTTATACTAAGTAATAAGTAATATGTAATATGTGTAGACTTGATGGGACATACATAAGGCTATACTAAGTAATAAGTAACATGTAATATGTGTAGACCTGATGGGACATACATAAGGTTATACTAAGTAATAAGTAACATGTAATATGTGTAGACTTTATGGGACATACATAAGGCTATACTAAGTAATAAGTAACATGAGATATGTGTAGACTTGATGGGACATACATAAGGTTATACTAAGTAATAAGTAACATGTAATATGTGTAGGCTTGATGGGACATACATAAGGTTATACTAAGTAATAAGTAACATGTAATATGTGTAGACTTGATGGGACATACATAAGGCTATACTAAGTAATAAGTAACATGTAATATGTGTAGACTTGATGGGACATGTATAAGGTTATACTAAGTAATAAGTAACATGTAATATGTGTAGACTTGATGGGACATACATAAGGCTATACTAAGTAATAAGTAACATGTAATATGTGTAGACTTGATGGGACATACATAAGGCTATACTAAGTAATAAGTAACATGTAATATGTGTAGACTTGATGGGACATGTATAAGGTTATACTAAGTAATAAGTAACATGTAATATGTGTAGACTTGATGGGACATGCATAAGGTTATACTAAGTAATAAGTAACATGTAATATGTGTAGACTTGATGGGACATGCATAAGGTTATACTAAGTAATAAGTAACATGTAATATGTGTAGACTTGATGGGACATGCATAAAGCTATACTAAGTAATAAGTAACATGTAATATGTGTAGACTTGATGGGACATGCATAAGGCTATACTAAGTAATAAGTAACATGCAATATGTGTAGAGTTGATGTGACATACATAAGGTTATACTAAGTAATAAGTTACATGTAATATGTGTAGACTTGATGGGATATACATAAGGCTATACTAAGTAATAAGTAACAGTAATATGTGTAGACTTGATGGGACATACATAAGGTTATACTAAGTAATAAGTAACATGTAATATATGTAGACTTGATGGGACATGCATAAAGCTATACTAAGTAATAAGTAACATGTAATATGTGTAGACTTGATGGGACATGCATAAAGCTATACTAAGTAATAAGTAACATGTTATATGTGTAGACTTGATGGGACATGCATAAGGCTATACTAAGTAATAAGTAACATGTAATATGTGTAGACTTGATGGGACATGCATAAAGCTATACTAAGTAATAAGTAACATGTAATATGTGTAGACTTGATGGGACATGCATAAAGCTATACTAAGTAATAAGTAACATGTAATATGTGTAGACTTGATAGGACATACATAAGGTTATACTAAGTAATAAGTAACATGTAATATGTGTAGACTTAATGGGACATACATAAGGCTATACTAAGTAATAAGTAACATGTAATATGTGTAGACTTGATGGGACATGGATAAGGCTATACTAAGTAATAAGTAACATGTAATATGTGTAGACTTGATGGGACATACATAAGGTTATACTAAGTAATAAGTAACATGTAATATGTGTAGACTTGATGGGACATACATAAGGCTATACTAAGTAATAAGTAACATGTAATATGTGTAGACTTGATGGGACATACATAAGGTTATACTAAGTAATAAGTAACATGTAATATGTGTAGACTTAATGGGACATACATAAGGTTATACTAAGTAATAAGTAACATGTAGTATGTGTAGACTTGATGGGACATACATAAGGCTATACTAAGTAATAAGTAACAGTAATATGGGTAGACTTGATGGGACATACATAAGGTTATACTAAGTAATAAGTAACAGTAATATGTGTAGACTTGATGGGACATGCATAAGGCTATACTAAGTAATAAGTAACAGTAATATGTGTAGACTTGATGGGACATACATAAGGCTATACTAAGTAATAAGTAACATGTAATATGTGTAGACTTGATGGGACATACATAAGGCTATACTAAGTAATAAGTAACATGTAATATGTGTACACTTGATGGGACATACATAAGGCTATACTAAGTAATAAGTAACATGTAATATGTGTAGACTTGATGAGACATTCATAAGGCTATACTAAGTAATAAGTAACATGTAATATGTGTAGACTTGATGGGACATACATAAGGTTATACTAAGTAATAAGTAACATGTAATATGTGTAGACTTAATGGGACATACATAAGGCTATACTAAGTAATAAGTAACATGTAATATGTGTAGACTTGATGGGACATACATAAGGCTATACTAAGTAATAAGTAACATGTAATATGTGTAGACTTGATGGGACATACATAAGGCTATACAAAGTAATAAGTAACATGTAATATGTGTAGACTTGATGGGACATGCATAAGGCTATACTAAGTAATATGTGTAGACTTGATGGGACATACATAAGGTTATACTAAGTAATAAGTAACATGTAATATGTGTAGACTTGATGGGACATACATAAGGCTATACAAAGTAATAAGTAACATGTAATATGTGTAGACTTGATGGGACATGCATAAGGCTATACTAAGTAATAAATAACATGTAATATGTGTAGACTTGATGGGATATGCATAAGGCTATACTAAGTAATATGTGTAGACTTGATGGGACATACATAAGGTTATACTAAGTAATAAGTAACATGTAATATGTGTAGACTTAATGGGACATACATAAGGCTATACTAAGTAATAAGTAACATGTAATATGGGTAGACTTGATGGGACATACATAAGGTTACACTAAGTAATAAGTAACATGTAATATGTGTAGACTTGATGGGACATACATAAGGTTATACTAAGTAATAAGTAACATGTAATATGTGTAGACTTGATGGGACATACATAAGGCTATACTAAGTAATAAATAACATGTAATATGTGTAGACTTGATGGGACATACATAAGGCTATACTAAGTAATAAATAACATATAATATGTGTAGACTTGATGGGACATACATAAGGCTATACTAAGTAATAAATAACATATAATATGTGTAGACTTGATGGGACATACATAAGGCTATACTAAGTAATAAATAACATATAATATGTGTAGACTTGATGGGACATACATAAGGCTATACTAAGTAATAAATAACATATAATATGTGTAGACTTGATGGGACATACATAAGGCTATACTAAGTAATAAATAACATGTAATATGTGTAGACTTGATGGGACATACATAAGGCTATACTAAGTAATAAATAACATATAATATGTGTAGACTTGATGGGACATACATAAGGCTATACTAAGTAATAAATAACATATAATATGTGTAGACTTGATGGGACATACATAAGGGTAGCCTAAGTAATAAGTAACATGTAATATGTGTAGACTTGATGGGACATACATAAGGTTATACTAAGTAATAAGTAACATGTAATATGTGTAGACTTGATGGGACATACATAAGGTTATACTAAGTAATAAGTAACATGTAATATGTGTAGACTTGATGGGACATGCATAAGGCTATACTAAGTAATAAGTAACATGTAATATGTGTAGACTTGATGGGACATACATAAGGCTATACTAAGTAATAAGTAACATGTAATATGTGTAGACTTGATGGGACATACATAAGGCTATACTAAGTAATAAGTAACATGTAATATGTATAGACTTGATGGGACATACATAAGGCTATACTAAGTAATAAGTAATAGTAATATGTATAGACTTGATGGGACATACATAAGGCTATACTAAGTAATAAGTAACATGTAATATGTATAGACTTGATGGGACATACATAAGGTTATACTAAGTAATAAGTAACAGTAATATGTGTAGATTTGATGGGACATACATAAGGCTATACTAAGTAATAAGTAGAATGTAATATGTGTAGACTTGTTGGGACATGCATAAGGTTATACTAAGTAATAAGTAACATGTAATATGTGTAGACTTGATGGGACATACATAAGGCTATACTAAGTAATAAGTAACATGTAATATGTGTAGACTTGATGGGACATGCATAAGTCTATCCTAAGTAATAAGTAACATGTAATATGTGTAGACTTGATGGTACATGCATAAGGTTATACTAAGTAATAAGAAACAGTAATATGTGTAGACTTGATGGGACATACATAAGGCTATACTAAGTAATAAGTAACATGTAATATGTGTAGACTTGATGGGACATACATAAGGTTATACTAAGTAATAAATAACATGTAATATGTGTAGACTTGATGGGACATGCATAAGGCTATACTAAGTAATAAGTAACATGTAATATGTGTAGACTTGATGGGACATGCATAAGGCTATACTAAGTAATAAGTAACATGTAATATGTGTAGATTTGATGGGACATGCATAAAGTTATACTAAGTAATAAATAACATGTAATATGTGTAGACTTGATGGGACATACATAAGGCTATACTAAGTAATAAATAACATGTAATATGTGTAGACTTGATGGGACATACATAAGGCTATACTAAGTAATAAGTAACAGTAATATGTGTAGATCTGATGGGACATGCATAAGGTTATACTAAGTAATAAGTAACATGTAATATGTGTAGACTTGATGGGACATACATAAGGTTATACTAAGTAATAAGTAACATGTAATATGGGTAGACTTGATGGGACATACATAAGGTTATACTAAGTAATAAGTAACATGTAATATGTGTAGACTTGATGGTACATACATAAGGCTATACTAAGTAATAAGTAACAGTAATATGTGTAGATCTGATGGGACATGCATAAGGTTATACTAAGTAATAAATAACATGTAATATGTGTAGACTTGATGGGACATACATAAGGCTATACTAAGTAATAAGTAACATGCAATATGTGTAGACTTGATGGGACATACATAAGGTTATACTAAGTAATAAGTAACATGTAATATGTGTAGACTTGATGGTACATACATAAGGCTATACTAAGTAATAAGTAACATGTAATATGTGTAGGCTTGATGGTACATGCATAAGGCTATCCTAAGTAATAAGTAACAGTAATATGTGTAGACTTGATGGGACATGCATAAGGCTATCCTAAGTAATAAGTAACAGTAATATGTGTAGACTTGATGGGACATACATAAGGCTATACTAAGTAATAAGTAACATGTAATATGTGTAGACTTGATGGGACAGACATAAGGCTATACTAAGTAATAAGTAACAGTAATATGTGTAGACTTGATGGGACATACATAAGGTTATACTAAGTAATAAGTAACAGTAATATGTGTAGACTTGATAGGACATACATAAGGTTATACTAAGTAATAAGTAACATGTAATATGTGTAGACTTGATGGGACATGCATAAGGCTATACTAAGTAATAAGTAACAGTAATATGTGTAGACTTGATGGGACATAAATAAGGTTATACTAAGTAATAAGTAACATGTAATATGTGTAGACTTGATAGGACATACATAAGGCTATAATAAGTAGTAAGTAACATGTAATATGTGTAGACTTGATGGGACATACATAAGGCTATACTAAGTAATAAGTAACATGTAATATGTGTAGACTTGATAGGACATACATAAGGCTATACTAAGTAGTAAGTAACATGTAATATGTGTAGACTTGATAGGACATACATAAGGCTATACTAAGTAATAAGTAACAGTAATATGTGTAGACTTGATAGGACATACATAAGGTTATACTAAGTAATAAGTAACAGTAATATGTGTAGACTTGATGGGACATGCATAAGGCTATACTAAGTAATAAGTAACATGTAATATGTGTAGACTTGATGGGACATACATAAGGCTATACTAAGTAATAAGTAACAGGTAATATGTGTAGACTTGATGGGACACACATAAGGCTATACTAAGTAATAAGTAACAGTAATATGTGTAGACTTGATGGGACATACATAAGACTATACTAAGTAATAAGTAACATGTAATATATGTAGACTTGATGGGACATACATAAGGCTATACTAAGTAATAAGTAACAAGTAATATATGTAGACTTGATAGGACATACATAAGGCTATACTAAGTAATAAGTAACAGTAATATGGGTAGACTTGATAGGACATACATAAGGCTATACTAAGTAATAAATAACATGTAATATGTGTAGACTTGATGGGACATACATAAGGCTATACTAAGTAATAAGTAACATGTAATATGTGTAGACTTGATGGGACATACATAAGGCTATACTAAGTAATAAGTAACATGTAATATGTGTAGACTTGATGGGACATACATAAGGCTATACTAAGTAATAAGTAACATGTAATATGTGTAGACTTGATGGGACATACATAAGGCTATAGTAAGTAATAAGTAACAGTAATATGTGTAGACTTGATGGGACATACATAAGGTTATACTAAGTAATAAGTAACATGTAATATGTGTAGACTTGATGGGACATTCATAAGGCTATACTAAGTAATAAGTAACATGTAATATGTGTAGACTTGATGGGACATGCATAAGACTATACTAAATAATAAGTAACATGTAATATGTGTAGACTTGATGTGACATACATAAGGCTATACTAAGTAATAAGTAACAGTAATATGTGTAGACTTGATGGGACATACATAAGGCTATACTAAGTAATAAGTAACATGTAATATGGGTAGACTTGATGGGACATACATAAGGCTATACTAAGTAATAAGTAACATGTAATATGGGTAGACTTGATGGGACATACATAAGGCTATACTAAGTAATAAGTAACAGTAATATGTGTAGACTTGATGGGACATACATAAGGCTATCCTAAGTAATAAGTAACAGTAATATGTGTAGACTTGATGGGACATACATAAGGCTATACTAAGTAATAAGTAACATGTAATATGTGTAGACTTGATGGGACATACATAAGGCTATCCTAAGTAATAAGTAACAGTAATATGTGTAGACTTGATGGGACATGCATAAGGCTATACTAAGTAATAAGTAACATGTAATATGTGTAGACTTGATGGGACATACATAAGGCTATACTAAGTAATAAGTAACATGTAATATGTGTAGACTTGATGGGACATGCATAAGGCTATCCTAAGTAATAAATAACATGTAATATGGGTAGACTTGATGGGACATACATAAGGCTATACTAAGTAATAAGTAACATGTAAAATGTGTAGACTTGATGGGACATACATAAGGCTATACTAAGTAATAAGTAACAGTAATATGTGTAGACTTGATGGGACATGCATAAGGCTATCCTAAGTAATAAGTAACATGTAATATGTGTAGACTTGATGGGACATACATAAGGCTATACTAAGTAATAAGTAACATGTAATATGGGTAGACTTGATGGGACATACATAAGGCTATACTAAGTAATAAGGAACATGTAATATGTGTAGACTTGATGGGACATACATAAGGCTATACTAAGTAATAAGGAACATGTAATATGTGTAGACTTGATGGGACATACATAAGGCTATCCTAAGTAATAAGTAACAGTAATATGTGTAGACTTGATGGGACATACATAAGGCTATACTAAGTAATAAGTAACATGTAATATGTGTAGACTTGATGGGACATACATAAGGCTATACTAAGTAATAAGTAACAGTAATATGTGTAGACTTGATGGGACATACATAAGGCTATACTAAGTAATAAGTAACAGTAATATGTGTAGACTTGATGGGACATACATAAGGCTATACTAAGTAATAAGTAACAGTAATATGTGTAGACTTGATGGGACATACATAAGGCTATACTAAGTAATAAGTAACAGTAATATGTGTAGACTTGATGGGACATACATAAGGCTATACTAAGTAATAAGTAACATGTAATATGTGTAGACTTGATGGGCCTTTTGGTTCTTATCTACCATCAAATTCTATATTTCTATTTTAACAATGTTCTCACCCTCGTTGTCCAATTCTTATCACTCGAAGCTCATCTCCATATTTGTTCTTGATCCACTTGATTCCCTGTAACTGAGGATCCACCATCAGGGGCCAGCGCTCACAGTTAGTTAGAATGGTGGCATTTTCCGTGGACATGCGGTCAGCTGGGAGACCCTCATTCTGCCACGTAGCTACATCTGCATCATCCGTAAGCATCGTCATGGGGTCCAACGCTGGTGTCACCGGTATGGGGATCTACAAAACATGTCAGATAGTAAATCGTCTTTGCAATAATTCTAATTAAACACCTATACATCTGTTAAACATTTATAATAGCGCACTACTACATCTGTTAAACCCTTATAATAGCGCACAACTACAGCTGCTAAATCTATATAATTGTGCACTACTACAGCTGCTAAACCTATATAATAGTGCACTACTACAGCTGCTAAACCTATATAATAGCGCACTACTACATCTGTTAAACATTTATAATAGCGCACTACTACATCTGTTAAACATTTATTATAGCGCTCTACTACATCTGTTAAACATTTATAATAGCGCACTACAACAGCTGCTAAACCTATATAATAGTGCACTACTACATCTGTTAAACCTTTATAATAGCGCACTACTACATCTGTTAAACATTTATAATAGCGCACTACTACAGCTGTTAAACTTATATAATAGCGCACTACTACATCTGTTAAACCTTTATAATAGCGCACTACTACAGCTGCTAAACCTTTATAATAGCACACTACTACAGCTGTTAACCCTATATAATAGCGCACTACTACAGCTGTTAAACTTATATAATAGCGCACTACTACATCTGCTAAACCCTTATAATAGCACTCTTCTACATCTGTTAAACTTATATAATAGCACACTACTACATCTGTTAGACCTTTATAATAGCGCACCACTACATCTGTTAAACATTTATAATAGCGCGCTACTACAGCTGTTAAACTTATAGAATAGCGCACTACTACATCTGTTAAACCCTTATAATAGCACACTACTACATCTGCTAAACCTATATAATAGCGCAATACTACAGCTGCTAAACCTATATATTAGCACACTACTACAGCTATTAAACCTATATAATAGCGCACTAATGCATCTGCTAAACATTTCTAATAGCGCACTACTACAGCTGTTAAATCTATATAATAGCGCACTACTACATCTGCTAAACCTATATAATAGCGCACTACTACATCTGCTAAACCTATATAATAGCGCACTACTACATCTGCTAAACCTTTATAATAGCGCACTGCTACATCTGTTAAACCTATATAATAGCGCATTACAACATCTGCTAAACCTATATAATAGCACACTAATACATCTACTAAACCTTTCTAATAGCACACTACTACATCTGTTAAACATATATAATAGCGCACTACTACAGCTGTTAAACCTTTATAATAGCGCACTACTACAGCTGTTAAACCTTTATAATAGCTCAATACTACAGCTGTTAAATCTTTATAATAGTGCAGTACTACAGCTGTTAAATCTTTATAATAGTGCAATACTACAGCTGTTAAACATTTATAATAGTGCACTACTACAGCTGTTAAATCTTTATAATAGTGCACTACTACAGCTGTTAAATCTTTATAATAGTGCAATACTACAGCTGTTAAACATTTATAATAGTGCACTACTACAGCTGTTAAATCTTTATAATAGTGCACTACTACAGCTGTTAAACCTTTATAATAGCGCAATACTACAGCTGTTAAACCTATATAATAGTGCACTACTACATCTGCTAAACCTATATAATAGTGCACTACTACATCTGCTAAACCTATATAATAGCGCACTACTACATCTGCTAAAACTTTATAATAGCGCACTACTACATCTGTTAAACCTATATAATAGCGCACTACTACATCTGCTAAACCTATATAATAGCGCACTAATACATCTACTAAACCTTTCTAATAGCACACTACTAAATCTGTTAAACATATATAATAGTGCACTACTACAGCTGTTAAAACTTTATAATAGCACACTTCTACAGCTGTTAAACCTTTATAATAGTGCAGTACTACAGCTGTTAAACCTTTATAATAATGCAGTACTACAGCTGTTAAACCTTTATAATAGTGCAGTACTACAACTGTTAAACCTTTATAATAGTGCAGTACTACAGTTGTTAAACCTTTATAATAGTGCAGTACTATAGCTGTTAAATCTTTATAATAGTGCACTACTACAGCTGTTAAATCTTTATAATAGCACACTACTACAGCTGTTAAACCTTTATAATAGTGCAGTACTACAGCTATTAAACCTTTATAATAGTGCAGTACTACAGCTGTTAAACCTTTATAATAATGCAGCACTACGGCTGTTAAACCTTTATAATAGTGCAGTACTACAGCTGTTAAACCTTTATATTAGCACACTACTACATCTGTTAAACCTTTATAATAGCGCACTACTACAGCTGTTAAACCTTTATAATAGCGCACTACTACAGCTGCTAAACCTTTATATTAGTGCACTACTACATCTGTTAAACCTTTATAACAGCGCACTACTACAGCTGCTAAACCTTTATATTAGCGCACTAATACATCTGTTAAACCTTTATAATAGCGCTCTACTACAGCTGTAAAACCTATATAATAGCGCACTACTACAGCTACTAAACCTATATAATAGCGCACAACTACATCTGTTAAACCTTTATAATAGCGCTCTACTACAGTTGTTAAACCTTTATAATAGTGCACTACTACAGCTGTTAATCCTTTATATTAGTGCACTACTACATCTGTTAAACCTTTATAATAGCGCCCTACTATATTATCTGAAAAACCTTTATAATAGTGCACTACTACAGCTGCTATACCTTTATAATAGCGCACTACTACATCTGTTAAACCTTTATAATAGCGCTCTACTACAGCTGTTAAACCTTTATATTAGCGCACTACTACAGCTGTTAAACCTTTAAAATAGCGCACTACTACAGCTGTTAAACCTTTATAATAGCGCAATACTACAGCTGTTAAACCTATATAATAGTGCACTACTACATCTGCTAAACCTATATAATAGCGCACTACTACATCTGCTAAACCTATATAATAGCGCACTACTACATCTGCTAAACCTTTATAATAGCGCACTACTACATCTGTTAAACCTATATAATAGCGCACTACTACATCTGCTAAACCTATATAATAGCGCACTAATACATCTACTAAACCTTTCTAATAGCACACTACTAAATCTGTTAAACATATATAATAATGCAGTACTACAGCTGTTAAATCTTTATAATAGTGCACTACTACAGCTGTTAAACCTTTATAAAAGCGCAATACTACAGCTGTTAAATCTTTCTAATAGTGCAGTACTACAGCTGTTAAATCTTTATAATAGTGCACTACTACAGCTGTTAAATATTTATAATAGTGCACTACTACAGCTGTTAAAACTTTATAATAGCACACTTCTACAGCTGTTAAACCTTTATAATAGTGCAGTACTACAGCTGTTAAACCTTTATAATAATGCAGTACTACAGCTGTTAAACCTTTATAATAGTGCAGTACTACAACTGTTAAACCTTTATAATAGTGCAGTACTACAGTTGTTAAACCTTTATAATAGTGCACTACTACAGCTGTTAAATCTTTATAATAGTGCACTACTACAGCTGTTAAATCTTTATAATAGCGCACTACTACAGCTGTTAAACCTTTATAATAGTGCAGTACTACAGCTATTAAACCTTTATAATAGTGCAGTACTACAGCTGTTAAACCTTTATAATAGTGCAGTACTACAACTGTTAAACCTTTATAATAGTGCAGTACTACAGTTGTTAAACCTTTATAATAGTGCACTACTACAGCTGTTAAATCTTTATAATAGTGCACTACTACAGCTGTTAAATCTTTATAATAGCGCACTACTACAGCTGTTAAACCTTTATAATAGTGCAGTACTACAGCTATTAAACCTTTATAATAGTGCAGTACTACAGCTGTTAAACCTTTATAATAATGCAGCACTACGGCTGTTAAACCTTTATAATAGTGCAGTACTACAGCTGTTAAACCTTTATATTAGCGCACTACTACATCTGTTAAACCTTTATATTAGCGCACTACTACAACTCTTAAACCTTTATAATAGCGCACTTCTACAGCTGTTAAACCTTTATAATAGCGCACTACTACAGCTGCTAAACCTTTATATTAGTGCACTACTACATCTGTTAAACCTTTATAACAGCGCACTACTACAGCTGCTAAACCTTTATATTAGCGCACTACTACATCTGTTAAACCTTTATATTAGCGCACTAATACAGCTGTTAAACCTTTATAATAGCACTCTACTACAGCTGTAAAACCTATATAATAGCGCACTACTACAGCTACTAAACCTATATAATAGCGCATAACTACATCTGTTAAACCTTTATAATAGCGCTCTACTACAGTTGTTAAACCTTTATATTAGTGCACTACTACAGCTGTTAAACCTTTATATTAGTGCACTACTACATCTGTCAAACCTTTATAATAGCGCCCTACTATATTATCTGAAAAACCTTTATAATAGTGCACTACTACAGCTGCTATACCTTTATAATAGCGCACTACTACATCTGTTAAACCTTTATAATAGCGCTCTACTACAGCTGTTAAACCTTTATATTAGCGCACTACTACAGCTGTTAAACCTTTAAAATAGCGCACTACTACAGCTGTTAAACCTTTATAATAGCACAATACTACAGCTGTTAAACCTATATAATAGCGCACTACTACATCTGCTAAACCTATATAATAGCGCACTACATCTGCTAAACCTATATAATAGCGCACTACTACATCTGCTAAACCTTTATAATAGCGCACTACTACATCTGTTAAACCTATATAATAGCGCACTACTACATCTGCTAAACCTATATAATAGCGCACTAATACATCTACTAAACCTTTCTAATAGCACACTACTACATCTGTTAAACATATATAATAGCGCACTACTACAGCTGTTAAACCTTTATAATAGCGCAATACTACAGCTGTTAAATATTTATAATAGTGCAGTACTACAGCTGTTAAATCTTTATAATAGTGCAATACTACAGCTGTTAAACATTTATAATAGTGCAATACTACAGCTGTTAAATCTTTATAATAGTGCACTACTACAGCTGTTAAAACTTTATAATAGCACACTTCTACAGCTGTTAAACCTTTATAATAATGCAGTACTACAGCTGTTAAACCTTTATAATAGTGCAGCACTACGGCTGTTAAACCTTTATAATAGTGCACTACTACATCTGTTAAACCTTTATATTAGCGCACTAATACAGCTGTTAAACCTTTATAATAGCGCTCTACTACAGCTGTAAAACCTATATAATAGCACACTACTACAGCTACTAAACCTATATAATAGCGCACAACTACATCTGTTAAACCTTTATAATAGAGCTCTACTACAGTTGTTAAACCTTTATAATAGTGCACTACTACAGCTGTTAAACCTTTATATTAGTGCACTACTACATCTGTTAAACCTTTATAATAGCGCCCTACTATATTATCTGAAAAACCTTTATAATAGTGCACTACTACAGCTGCTATACCTTTATAATAGCGCACTACTACATCTGTTAAACCTTTATAATAGCGCTCTACTACAGGTGTTAAACCTTTATATTAGTGCACTACTACAGCTGTTAAACCTTTAAAATAGCGCACTACTACAGCTGTTAAACCTTTATATTAAAACACTACTACAGCTGTTAAACCTTTAAAATAGTGCACTACTACATCTGTTAAACCTTTATAATAGCACTCTACTACATCTGTTAAACCTTTATAATACTGTCTACTACAGTTGTTAAACCTTTATAATAGCACACTACTACAGCTGTTAAACCTTTATATTAGCACACTACTACAGCTGTTAAACCTTTATAATAGTGCACTACTACAGCTGTTAAACCTATATAATAGAGCACTACTACATCTGTTAAACCGTTATAATACTGTCTACTACAGTTGTTAAACCTTTATAATAGTGCACTACTACATCTGTTAAACCTTTATAATAGCGCCCTACTATATTATCTGAAAAACCTTTATGATAGTGCACTACTACAGCTGCTATACCTTTATAATAGCGCACTACTACATCTTTTAAACCTTTATAATAGCGCTCTACTACAGCTGTTAAACCTTTATATTAGCACACTACTACAGCTGTTAAACCTTTATATTAGCGCATTACTACAGCTGTTAAACCTTTATAATAGCGCACTACTACAGCTGTTAAACCTTTATATTAGCGCACTACTACAGCTGTTAAACCTGTATAATAGCGCACTACTACATCTGTTAAACCTTTATATTAGTGCACCACTACAGCTGCTAAACCTGTATAATAGCGCACTACTACATCTGTTAAACCTTTATATTAGCGCACTACTACAGCTTCTAAACCTTTATAATAGTGAACTACTATAGCTGTTAAACCTTTATAATAGTGCTCTACTACAACTGCTAAACCTTTATAATAGCACACTATAATAGCACACTACTACATCTGCTAAACCTATATAATAGAGCACTTCTACAGCTGTTAAACCTATATAATAACACACTACTACCTCTGTTAAACCTTTATAATAGCGCACTACTACAGCTGTTTAAACCTTTATAATAGCGCAATACTACAGCTGCTAAACCTATATAATAGTGCACTACTACATCTGCTATACCTATATAATACCGCTATACTACAGCTGTTAAACCTTTATAATAGCGCACTACTACAGCTCTTAAACCTTTATAATAGCGCACTACTACAGCTGCTAAACCTTTATAATAGCGCACTACTATATCTGTTAAACCTTTATAATAGTGCAATGCTACAGCTGCTAAAACTTTATAATAGCGCATTACTACAGCTGTTAAACCTATATAATAGTGCACTACTACAGCTGTTAAACCTTTATAATAGCGCACTACTACAGCTGCTAAACCTTTATAATAGTGCACTACTACAGCTGTTAAACCTTTATAATAGCGCACTACTACAGCTGCTAAACCTATATAATAGCGCACTACTACAGCTGTTAAACCTTTATAATAGCGCACTACTACAGCTGCTAAACCTATATAATAGCTAACTACTACAACTGCTAAACCTATATAATAGTGCACTACTACAGCTGTTAAACCTTTATAATATTGCACTACTACAGCTGCTAAACCTATATAATAGCTCACTACTACAACTGCTAAACCTATATAATAGCGCACTACTACAGCTGCTAAACTTATATGATAGCGTACTACTACATCTGTTAAACCTTTATAATAGCGCACTATTACAGCTGTTAAACCTTTATAATAGCGCACTACTACAGCCGTTAAACCTTTATAATAGCGCACTACTACAGCTGCTAAACCTATATAATAGGGCAATACTACAACTGCAAAACCTTTATAATAGCGCACTACTACAACTGCTAAACCTTTATAATAGCGCACTACTACAACTGCTAAACCTTTATAATAGCACACTAATAAAGCTGCTAACCCTTTATAATAGCACACTACAACAGCTGCTTAAAATATATAATAGCGCGCTACTCCAGCTGCTAAACATTTATAAAAGCGCACTACTGCAGCTGCTAAAACTTTATAATAGCGCACTAATAAAGCTGCTAACCCTTTATAATAGCACACTACAATAGCTGCTTAAAATATATAATAGCGCACTACTACAGCTGCTAACATTTATAATAACGCACTACTACAGCTGTTAAAACATTTATAATAGCGCACTACTACAACTGCTAAACCTTTATAATAGAGCACTACTCCAGCTACTAAACCTTTATAATAGCGCACTACTATAGCTGCTATACCTTTATAATAGCGCACTACTCCAGCTACTAAACCTTTATAATAGCGCACTACTATAGCTGCTATACCTTTTTAATAGCGCACTAATATAGCTGCTAAACCTGTCTAATAGTGCACTACTACATCTGTTAAACCTTTATAATAGCACACTACTACAGCTGTTACACCTTTATAACAGCGCACTACTACATCTGTTAAACCTTTATAATAGTGCACTACTACAGCTGCTAAACCTATATAATAGCGCACAGGGAGAGTGTTCACCTGAGAGAGCAAGCTGGTTTGCTCCGATAACCAGTCCGTGTCTACCAGCACATTGGTGTGCTCAGCAAGAGTGTGAGTACCCTGGGCATAGAATACTTGTGCTTGTTTGGGCTATTATCGCTGTGGATACACACATTGGTCGCTTCTGTTCTCCACAGATTTACCTGCTGCTTGAGAGGGAAAGAAGGAGTCTGCAGAGATCTGTGATTCCATCGTTGTCGACAGGGAATTCTTTGACTAATTACGGACTGGTCCTTCTAGATTACATTATTGTGGACTGATTTATAACGAGTTATCAAAACTTAGTGAGCGGCCATTTTCCATTCCCACATTGCACTTACAATTTTAGACGGATACTAGACATCCCATTATATTCTGCTGTATTTCTGTTCAAATCAGTATTTTTCTAGCGCCCTCTTGTGTGTCCACACATTCTTCTGTAGTATCTCATAGCTTTTTCAGAGCATATAGTTTAAGAGGTGCAGCTTCTTATTTTTAATATTTTTTTATTTTTAATTTATATGAATTGCATTATTATTAATACCAATAGCAATAGCGCTTTTAATATTTTGATCCCAGTAAGGGGTCATTTTGTTCTATATTAGTTACCTGATTATGTGAAATATTACTTAATATCGTAAATATTTATTGTGAGTTCTATCTGAGGGATGTTTTAATACTTCCATGTAGCATATATTGTCCTATAGCGCCCTCTAGTGACTATTGTCACATTTATTACTATTAAACTTTTATAATAGCGCACTACTACAGCTGCTAAACCTATATAATAGCGCACTACTACATCTGTTAAACCTTTATAATAGTGCACTACTACATGTGTTAAACCTTTATAATAGTGCACTACTACATGTGTTAAACCTTTATAATAGTGCACTACTACATGTGTTAAACCTTTATAATAGCGCACTACTACATCTGTTAAACCTTTATAATAGCGCACTACTACATCTGTTAAACCTTTATAATAGCGCACTACTACATCTGTTAAACCTTTATAATAGCGCTCTACTACAGCTGGTAAACATATATAATAGCGCTCTACTACAGCTGTTAAACCTTTATAATAGTGCACTACTACAGCTGGTAAACCTTTATATTAGAGCAATACTATAGTTGCTATATATGTGAATAAAACACTATTATAGCTGGAAAATCCATGTAATAATGACCTATTATTGTTTACTATGAAATATTCTAACGTGCTGCTTTCCTCTAAGACATCTCCTGATATAGTCTTCTGATGTGGTCATTCTCCCTAAGACATCTCCTTATGTGGTATTTCCCCCCTCAGTCCTGACTCCCATACATCTCCTGATACAGTCCTGCCTCCTAAGACATCTCCTGATGTGATCCCGCCCCTCAGACATCTCCTGATAAACTCCTTCCCTCCTAGGACATCTCATATGTGGTATTTCCCCCCTCAGACATGTCCAGACAAGCCCTCCCCCGACATCTCCTGATGAGGCCCTTCTTCCATAGACATCTCCCTATTTATTTATGCTCTCAAACATCTGTTGATATCAACTGATATGTTTACCCTTATATAATTGTTGTGGTTTCCATGGGTAGAGTTGTTCAAGAATATTATAGAGAATTTAAAATGAGACAACGTAAAGGTTACCAACTTAAAAAAAAACTGGTACTTACTTTGAGCTGCCCGAGGTAAGGTTTCCATGTTCTGTCCATCAGATCTTGTCTGTACTTTCTGGTGAAATAACCCAGGTAGGAAACAAATGCTGTTATAAGAAGAACGTCCCCACACAAAGTGCTCTCCTGAAGCTTGAAGTTCCCAACAGCTTCTGCCCAGCGGACATTCTCTGAGGCCAGTCCTCCAACCTAAAGAAACAAGGTGTAAACATTCAGGAGACTCCAGACAGGAGAACTGGTGATGTGTACCCTATGTACAGAGGAACGCTAAATTACCCAGTTACCAGAGAAAGTCTAATGCGAAAATGACACCCTCTAATTCTGCCAACTGCACTCACATAAAAACTACTAGAAAGTTAATTTAGCTACTTCTACTTCAGAGGCTGCAAAAGGTACCACCCCCTCAATCTGCCGCCCTAGGCACATGCCTTGTTTGCTAGGCGGTAATACACTCCTGCCTAAATAGGAAGTGTGAGGATCACTATATGGCATGTTTTACAAGAATGCTTTTGAGCACTAGTTGGTAGCAGTAGTTACACAATGTATGACATTGTTAGAAGCATTATTGCAAAAGCTGCCATATAGTGCTCCAGACATGTTCACACCCCTAAGCCTACCTGCTTCTTTTTTTTATTTTATTTTTTATGCTGTATCTGAATTATTACACTGTCGGCATTTATCATTGCACCAGCAGTTCATTGCAATACCGCCCCTGAAGATTCGTGGCCAATCGGTCGCTAGCAGGGGGTGTCAATCAACCCGATAGTGTTTGATCATGCTGATTGCTGTCTGCCACCTCAGAGGTGGCGGACGAGTTAAGGAGCAGTGGTCTTAGGACTGCTTCATAAATTGACCCCAATGAGTCACAAACAGAAAAGCTCTCGAGCCGGAAACCAATCAGCAGTGGTTTCCTTCTCAGGATCTACAGCTTCTTAAGTAGGTCTTTATGTGTTTAACCCCTTTGTGGAGCTTAATGATTTAGGGCCTGATGATCTAAACCTCGCAATTTCAGGTGTTTTTTTATACTGACCCTCGGAGGGGGCTGCCCTGGTGAAATAAAAAAGGGGCAGTCCCTGCAAGTAGCACGATGTCCCCTATATAAAGTAATGGAGGTCGCTAGAAAGGGAAACTTCACACCGTGGAGCTTTAAAAATTAAATCCTGCAGCCAATATAAACCACATTTATATTGTACATTACCTTTTATAGCTTTTGCCAACGTTTCCATAATTAGGGTGAATAGTAATGGGGAAAATTGTCAGCCTTGTCAGGTGCCATTAGATATAGGGAAAGTCAAGGGGCAGAAGCCAAGTTCCTGGATAGAAGCTGACTGTGAAGAGTACAAAGCCGACGGTGAAGAGAGTACAAAGCCGACGGTGAAGAGAGTACAAAGCCGACGGTGAAGAAAGTACAAAGCCGACGGTGAAGAAAGTACAAAGCCGACGGTGAAGAGAGTACAAAGCCGACGGTGAAGAGAGTACAAAGCCGACGGTGAAGAGAGTACAAAGCCGACGGTGAAGAAAGTACAAAGCCGACGGTGAAGAGAGTACAAAGCCGACGGTGAAGAGAGTACAAAGCCGACGGTGAAGAGAGTACAAAGCCGACGGTGAAGAGAGTACAAAGCCGACGGTGAAGAGAGTACAAAGCCGACGGTGAAGAGAGTACAAAGCCGACGGTGAAGAGAGTACAAAGCCGTCGGTGAAGAGCGTACAAAGCCGTCGGTGAAGAGCGTACAAAGCCGTCAGTGAAGAGTGTACAAAGCCGACGGCGAAGAGCGTACAAAGCCAACAGTGAAGAGAGTACAAAGCCAACAGTGAAGAGTACAAAGCTGACGGTGAAGAGAGTACAAAGCCGATGGTGAAGAGAGTACAAAGCCGACGGTGAAGAAAGTACAAAGCCGACGGTGAAGAAAGTACAAAGCCGACGGTGAAGAGAGTACAAAGCCGACGGTGAAGAGAGTACAAAGCCGACGGTGAAGAGAGTACAAAAAGCCGACGGTGAAGAGAGTACAAAGCCGACGGTGAAGAGAGTACAAAAAGCCGACGGTGAAGAGAGTACAAAGCCGTCGGTGAAGAGCGTACAAAGCCGACGGCGAAGAGCGTACAAAGCCAACAGTGAAGAGAGTACAAAGCCAACAGTGAAGAGTACAAAGCTGACGGTGAAGAGAGTACAAAGCTGACGGTGAAGAGAGTACAAAGCTGACGGTGAAGAGAGAACAAAGCTGACGGTGAAGGGAGTACAAAGACGACGGTGAAGAGAGTACAAAGCCAACAGTGAAGAAAGTACAAAGCCAACAGTGAAGAGAGTACAAAGCTGACGGTGAAGAGAGAACAAAGCTGACGGTGAAGGGAGTACAAAGACGACGGTGAAGAGAGTACAAAGCCAACAGTGAAGAAAGTACAAAGCCAACAGTGAAGAGTACAAAGCTGACGGTGAAGAGAGTACAAAGCTGACGGTGAAGAGAGAACAATGCTGACGGTGAAGGGAGTACAAAGATGACGGTGAAGGGAGTACAAAGATGACGGTGAAGGGAGTACAAAGATGACACACTGTTACATGATTTAGAATCTAGAACACATGTAATTAGGACTTCTTGCATGTAATACCAACAGACTCTGTCAAACACTTTCTCAGCACCGAAAGCAAGAGCTACACGGGGGACACTTTACCTAGATGTTAAACCCCTGTAAGCAATCAAGGGTTAGTTATGCAAAAATGTCATGTTCTGACAAATAAGCTTTTGTAGTAGAATGGTTATTTAGCATTATAGAGTGTGGGTCACTGTATAAAGTTAATGGCAGTAGGCAGTCATTTATAGGGTTTATTGAGGTGGGGGTCTGGCAGGTAATGGGTTAATACTAATGGGAGGGGCAGTTATAGGATTTATTGAGATGAGGGTCTGGCAGGTAATGGGTTAATACTAAGAGAGGGAAAGTTATAGGATTTATAGAGATGGGGTCTAGCAGGTAATGGGTTAATACTAAATGGGGTGCAGTTATAGCACTAAATTGTGGTGGGTACTGGGTTAATACTAATGAAAGGGGAAGTTCTAGGACTTAGTGAGATGGGTACTGGCTTAATACTAATCATAGGAGCAGTTATAGGACTTATTAAGGTGGGTACTGGGTTTATATACTAATGAGAGGGGCAGCTATAGGACTTATTAAGGTGGGTACTGGGTTAATATTAATGAGAGGAGCAGTTATAGGACTTATTAAGGTGGGTACTGGGTTAATACTAGTGAGAGGAGCAGTTATAGGACTTATTATGGTGGGTACTGGGTTAATACTAATGAGAGGGGCAGTTATAGGACTTATTAAGGTGGGTACTGGGTTACTACTAATGAGAGGAGCAGTTTTAGGACTTATTGAGGTGGGTTCTGGGTTAATACTAATGAGAGGAGCAGTTATAGGACTTATTAAGGTGGGTACTGGGTTAATACTAGTGAGAGGAGCAGTTATAGGACTTATTGAGGTGGGTACTGGGTTAATACTAATGAGAGGGGCAGCTATAGGATTTATTAAGGTGGGTACTGGGTTAATACTAATGAGAGGGGCAGCTATAGGATTTATTAAGGTGGGTACTGGGTTAATATTAATCAGAGGAGCAGTTATAGGACTTATTAAGGTGGGTACTGGGTTAATACTAATGAGAGGGGCAGTTATAGGACTTATTGAGGTGGGTACTGGGTTAATACTAGTGAGAGGGGCAGTTAAAGGACTTATTGAGGTGGGTACTGGGTTAATACTAGTGAGAGGAGCAGTTATAGGACTTATTAAGGTGGGTACTGGGTTAATACTAATGAGAGGGGCAGTTATAAGACTTATTGAGGTGGGTACTGGGTTAATACTAATGAGAGGGGCAGTTATAGGACTTATTGAGGTGGGTACTGGGTTAATACTAATGAGAGGGGCAGTTATAGGACTTATTGAGGTGGGTAGTGGGTTAATACTAGTGAGAGGGGCAGTTATAGGACTTATTGAGGTGGGTAGTGGGTTAATACTAGTGAGAGGGGCAGTTATAGGACTTATTGAGGTGGGTAGTGGGTTAATACTAATGAGAGGGGCAGTTATAGGACTTATTGAGGTGGGTAGTGGGTTAATACTAGTGAGAGGGGCAGTTATAGGATTTATTGAGGTGGGTAGTGGGTTAATACTAGTGAGAGGGGCAGTTATAGGACTTATTGAGGTGGGTTCTGGGTTAATACTAATGAGAGGGGCAGTTATAGGACTTATTGAGGTGGGTAGTGGGTTAATACTAGTGAGAGGGGCAGTTATAGGACTTATTGAGGTGGGTAGTGGGTTAATACTAGTGAGAGGGGCAGTTATAGGACTTATTGAGGTGGGTAGTGGGTTAATACTAGTGAGAGGGGCAGTTATAGGACTTATTGAGGTGGGTAGTGGGTTAATACTAGTGAGAGGGGCAGTTATAGGACTTATTGAGGTGGGTAGTGGGTTAATACTAGTGAGAGGGGCAGTTATAGGATTTATTGAGGTGGGTAGTGGGTTAATACTAGTGAGAGGGGCAGTTATAGGACTTATTGAGGTGGGTAGTGGGTTAATACTAGTGAGAGGGGCAGTTATAGGACTTATTGAGGTGGGTACTGGGTTAATACTAATGAGAGGAGCAGTTATAGGATTTATTAAGGTGGGTACTGGGTTTATACTAATGAGAGGGGCAGTTATAGGACTTATTGAGGTGGGTACTGGGTTAATACTAGTGAGAGGGGCAGTTATAGGACTTATTAAGGTGGGTACTGGGTTTATACTAATGAGAGGAGCAGTTATAGGACTTATTAAGGTGGGTACTGGGTTAATACTAATGAGAGGGGCAGTTATAGGACTTATTGAGGTGGGTACTGGGTTAATACTAATGAGAGGGGCAGTTATAGGACTTATTGAGGTGGGTACTGGGTTAATACTAATGAGAGGGGCAGTTATAGGACTTATTGAGGTGGGTACTGGGTTAATACTAATGAGAGGGGCAGTTATAGGACTTATTGAGGTGGGTACTGGGTTAATACTAGTGAGAGGGGCAGTTATAGGACTTATTGAGGTGGGTACTGGGTTAATACTAATGAGAGGGGCAGTTATAGGACTTATTGAGGTGGGTACTGGGTTAATACTAGTGAGAGGGGCAGTTATAGGACTTATTAAGGTGGGTACTGGGTTTATACTAATGAGAGGAGCAGTTATAGGACTTATTAAGGTGGGTACTGGGTTAATACTAGTGAGAGGGGCAGTTATAGGACTTATTGAGGTGGGTACTGGGTTAATACTAGTGAGAGGGGCAGTTATAGGACTTATTGAGGTGGGTACTGGGTTAATACTAGTGAGAGGGGCAGTTATAGGACTTATTAAGGTGGGTACTGGGTTTATACTAATGAGAGGAGCAGTTATAGGACTTATTAAGGTGGGTACTGGGTTAATACTAGTGAGAGGGGCTGTTATAGGACTTATTGAGGTGGGTAGTGGGTTAATAGCAATATATAAAAATCATAGATATGGAGAAGAATACCAAAGCGCCTAACCGGATGGAGGCTGGGTCTGATAATAGATAGATATAGATAGAAATATATGAATTATCAATAGTTACATTGACATTTATTCAGGTAGTTAATACAAGGGGTTAAAGGGACACTGAACCCAAATTTTTTCTTTTGTGATTCAGATAGAGCATGAAATTTTAAGCAACTTTCTAATTTACTCCTATTATCAAATTTTCTTTATTCTCTTGGTATCTTTATTTGAAATGCAAGAATTTAAGTTTAGATGCCGGCCCATTTTTGGTGAACAACCTGGGATGTCCTTGCTGATTGGTGGAAAAAATGCATCCACCAATCAAAAAGTGCTGTCCAGAGTTCTTAACCCAAAAAAAGCTTTGATCGCTTCTATTTCAAATAAAGATAGCAAGAGAACGAATGAAAATTGATAATAGGAGTAAATTAGAAAGTTGCTTAAAATTGTATGCTCAATCTGAATCACAAAAGAAAAAATTGGGTTCAGTGTCCCTTTAATACAAGTCTTGAGTTACATTAATACATTTATTCAAGTAATTATTACAAGTCTTGAGATAAGAAACATGGATCCATGTGCTTATTTAACATTAAAAATACAACATCCAATAAAATGTGATATATTACAATAAATAAAATATTATTTAATATATAAAATGAAATATTGGCCTAAATTCCAGGTATATTGATAATGGCCCGGTGGCCTGGTGTGTGTGTGTGTAGGTTTCTTCCTAATAAAATTTAATGAGATTCTGTGTTTGCGTTTAAGCAACTTGTATTGGCTCCTTCAACTATGTGTTTAACTTATTATTTCTAAGACCTGTTCATTCAGTACTTTTGATGTCTGAAAGATGTGGCTATCACTGACTGCATCATATTATAGAGATATATCTTATGATATGTTATAGATCATGCTGAGAATCACAGACAAAATACGTTAGTCTTTTTATTTACACATCTGATATATTCCAAGATCACAGATGAGTAAATAAACAAACAAGGACCAATAAGATTGGACCATTCACACACACCCATAGATCCTATAGTAATTATTGCCAACGCCTACTCTGGAGTATGATGTCATGTCCAATAGGATGAGCTGAAAATCGACTCCAAATGGCAGCATCAAATATGATGAAAAACGATCATATTAAGATCACACAGTTGGCAACAACCATTATTTCGAATTTCTAAATGATAAAAACCGCTGCAACATAAGAAATAAAGATCGTATATATATAAAAACAAATATAAACATGACACCAAGGTACATAAAGGCTGGGTCTAAATAGATAAACTCAGTAAAGAAATGATATATGTCTATTAAACATATAAGTCATTATTTTAAACAGAGGAGTGAATATAAATATTAAGTTATTTGAAGAGGATATTTAAACTTGTTTTTAAACAAAACCAGAAGTGCTAAACAAAGCAATGCATCCGGTCAACAAACAGTCCGGTATAAAAGGCCATCATATACATTCAAAAAACCAGTCTTGATAAAGGCCTTTGAGAGGCCGAAATGCGTTGACAACTGGTAAGGCTTTTTTCATTTATGACATTGATTTGAAACTATCTACACTATTCTCTAAGAGGAGCAGCATATCACTTATACACATTCTCTAACAGGAGCAGCATATCCCTTATACACATTCTCTAAGAGGAGCAGCATATCACTTATACACATTCTCTAACAGGAGCAGCATATCACTTATACACATTCTCTAACAGGAGCAGCATATCCCTTATACACATTCTCTAACAGGAGCAGCATATCACTTATACACATTCTCTAACAGGAGCAGCATATCACTTATACACATTCTCTAACAGGAGCAGCATATCCCTTATACACATTCTCTAACAGGAGCAGCATATCCCTTATACACATTCTCTAACAGGAGCAGCATATCACTTATACACATTCTCTAAGAGGAGCAGCATATCACTTATACACATTCTCTAAGAGGAGCAGCATATCACTTATACACATTCTCTAAGAGGAGCAACATATCACTTATACACATTCTCTAAGAGGAGCAGCATATCAATTATACACATTCTCTAAGAGGAGCAGAATATCACTTATACACATTCTCTAAGAGGAGCAGCATATCACTTATACACATTCTCTAAGAGGAGCAGCATATCCCTTATACACATTCTCTAAGAGGAGCAGCATATCCCTTATACACATTCTCTAAGAGGAGCAGCATATCACTTATACACATTCTCTAAGAGGAGCAGCATATCCCTTATACACATTCTCTAAGAGGAGCAGCATATCCCTTATACACATTCTCTAAGATGAGCAGCATATCACTTATACACATTCTCTAAGAGGAGCAGCATATCCCTTATACACATTCTCTAACAGGAGCAGCATATCACTTATACACATTCTCTAAGAGGAGCAGCATATCACTTATACACATTCTCTAAGAGCAGCAGCATATCACTTATACACATTCTCTAAGAGGAGCAGCATATCACTTATACACACTCTCTAAGAGGAGCAGCATATCCCTTATACACATTCTCTAAGAGGAGCAGCATATCCCTTATACACATTCTCTAAGAGGAGCAGCATATCACTTATACACACTCTCTAAGAGGAGCAGCATATCACTTATACACATTCTCTAAGAGGAGCAGCATATCACTTATACACCTTCTCTAAGAGAAGCAGCATATCCCTTATACACATTCTCTAACAGGAGCAGCATATCCCTTATACACATTCTCTAAGAGGAGCAGAATATCACTTATACACATTCTCTAAGGAGCAGCATATCACTTATACACCTTCTCTAAGAGGAGCAGAATATCCCTTATACACATTCTCTAAGAGGAGCAGCATATCCCTTATACACATTCTCTAAGAGGAGCAGAATATCACTTATACACATTCTCTAAGAGGAGCAGAATATCACTTATACACATTCTCTAAGAGGAGCAGCATATCACTTATACACCTTCTCTAAGAGAAGCAGCATATCCCTTATACACATTCTCTAAGAGGAGCAGAATATCACTTATACACATTCTCTAAGAGGAGCAGAATATCACTTATACACATTCTCTAAGAGGAGCAGCATATCACTTATACACCTTCTCTAAGAGAAGCAGCATATCCCTTATACACATTCTCTAAGAGGAGCAGCATATCCCTTATACACATTCTCTAAGAGGAGCAGAATATCACTTATACACATTCTCTAAGGAGCAGCATATCCCTTATACACATTCTCTAACAGGAGCAGCATATCCCTTATACACATTCTCTAACAGGAGCAGCATATCACTTATACACATTCTCTAAGAGGAGCAGCATATCACTTATACACATTCTCTAACAGGAGCAGCATATCCCTTATACACATTCTCTAAGAGGAGCAGCATATCACTTATACACATTCTCTAACAGGAGCAGCATATCACTTATACACATACTCTAAGAGGAGCAGCATATCACTTATACACATTCTCTAAGAGGAGCAGCATATCACTTATACGCATTCTCTAAGAGGAGCAGCATATCCCTTATACACATTCTCTAAGAGGAGCAGCATATCACTTATACACATTCTCTAAGAGGAGCAGCATATCACTTATACACATTCTCTAAGAGGAGCAGCATATCCCTTATACACATTCTCTAAGAGGAGCAGCATGTCACTTATACACATTCTCTAACAGGAGCAGCATATCCCTTATACACATTCTCTAAGAGGAGCAGCATATCCCTTATACACATTCTCTAACAGGAGCAGCATATCCCTTATACACATTCTCTAAGAGGAGCAGCATATCCCTAATACACATTCTCTAAGAGGAGCAGCATATCACTTATACGCATTCTCTATGAGGAGCAGCATATCACTTATACACATTCTCTAAGAGGAGCAGCATATCACTTATACACATTCTCTAACAGGAGCAGCATATCACTTATACACATTCTCTAACAGGAGCAGCATATCACTTATACACATTATCTAACAGGAGCAGCATATCACTTATACACACTCTCTAAGAGGAGCAGCATATCACTTATACACATTCTCTAAGAGGAGCAGCATATCACTTATACACATTCTCTATGAGGAGCAGCATATCACTTATACACATTCTCTAAGAGGAGCAGCATATCACTTATACACACTCTCTAAGAGGAGCAGCATATCCCTTATACACATTCTCTAACAGGAGCAGCATATCACTTATACACATTCTCTAACAGGAGCAGCATATCACTTATACACATTCTCTAAGGAGCAGCATATCACTTATACACATTCTCTAAGAGGAGCAGCATATCACTTATACACATTCTCTAAGGAGCAGCATATCACTTATACACATTCTCTAAGAGGAGCAGCATATCACTTATACACATTCTCTAAGAGGAGCAGCATATCACTTATACACATTCTCTAAGAGGAGCAGCATATCACATATACACATTCTCTAACAGGAGCAGCATATCACTTATACACATTCTCTAAGAGGAGCAGCATATCACATATACACATTCTCTAACAGGAGCAGCATATCACTTATATATAACAAAAAATCTGTCACCACACAACAGTCTAAAGAGATGCTAGAAACACCATTATTCATTACCGGGTATAGTAACCAATTTAGACAAATCAAGCAAATAATCCACAAACATTGGCCCATTATTTGTAATGATCCATATCTTAAGGAATATATTTCCAGAAAACCGAGGGTAGTATTTAGAAGGGCACCCACACTCAAGAACAAACTGGCCCCCAGCAAAGTGGTGAGGGATAAGGTGGGCGATCACAACTACAACATAGGAACTAATAGGACCTTTTTGGGCAATTTTTTACCAAGACATGGAATATTCAAATGCCTCAAATCGAGGTGTAACATGTGTAAAGTCGTGCGAAGTGGAACAAACACTTTTTCTTCCAATCAAACAGGAGAACAATTCAAAATTACAAAGAGGATGTCATGTGAGTCCACCTACGTTGTCTATCTTGTCAGTTGTGTGTGTGGGGTCCAATACGTAGGACGTACCGGACGCACCATCAAAAAACGATGGGGCGAACACACTTATAACATCAAAAGGAAATTTTTGAAACATAGCCTCTCCAGGCATTGTGCTTATGCACACAAAGGTAGTGCTAAAACACTCTCCATACTTCCTATAGAACAAATTTCCCGAAACAGCCATAATGCTATGCTCACTCTACGACGTAGAGAGACTTACTGGATCCACAAATTACACACATTGGCCCCTGAAGGCCTTAATGAATGTGTGGATTTGGCAGCATTTGATTTATGAATAAAAGTCCATCTTTCTAGATATAAGAACTGGCTACACTCTTTGAAATTGACAAATTTGTCCTCCGACCATATATATACATTTCTAACCTTCTTGCGTATATATGGTTGTGCGGGTGGGTGTGTGTGCATATAATTATAAGTGCATATATTTTTGTTGCATATATACACAAACCTGTGGACGCAATAAATCCACAAATCCCATGAATCCACCAGATATTTGTTGCTATAGGCCCTCTTTGATTTATATAACTAGCTACTTATCATCATGTGTCCACATTCTTTGTGGACACCTAGTCTCACTAGATAATCCCTTGAGAGATTGGTATTAGTTTTTTCACTCTGATCACTCATCTGATAGAATAATACAACTAACTAGTTAGTATAGTTGTCTTTGTTGTGAAGATTATGTCACATTAGAAATGTCCTTTATAGATTGGAGAGATATTCCCCAATCATACATTTAATATAAGTCGTTCATAGATTGAACAATTACAGCAATCTATCACATTTAGATATTTTAGACAATATTATTTAACCCATTATAGATTAGTGTGCTACTTTGATTGGATTTGATGATATAAAGATTGCTATCACATCTGTCACTTGAATTTCTGATATACAGTTTTGACCATTTATTGGTATCTCTTAATATTATCTTATCTTGAAGTGGTATATCTCATGTTTTCCATCTAGATGTACTTAAATATATATTTGGGATTAGATCTAATGGTAGTTTTATATGACTATTATGCACATTACATACGTTTTAGTTATCATTATGTTTTTATATTGAAAAAACAATATATTACCCTATGTACTTTACCGGATCCAGAATATTTTGCGCCTCTACATTATGAGACATGAACCCTTGCTATTATTGTTTTACACATATCTGGGACATTAGTGGCCCTCTTGAAATCACATCGACTATCCTATGGGATTGCTCACCAGTCATAAACACTGCTCTTTATCTGATACATCTCTTATTAGTGTTAGAAACCACTGTAGCTGTAGTATTTACTGCAGATCTATGCCCCAACGCTGTAATCTATATGACATTATTAGTATGAACTGACAGTAATGCTTATCTTCCTATCAGATAATTTTAGTGTTCGCCTAGAGAACGTTCTCTCTTTATTGGCCCCTTCATTGGCGCAACACAAGTTCTTTCTATACTAGATAATTCTAGTGGTCGCTCTAGTCAATTCCCATATTTCGGCCCCCTCACGGGTACAATGATATTTTTACTTATTAAAGATTAAAAAGATGCACCGTGGTTATAACACATCTCACGCCCCTTATCATTATATACCTATCAGCCAGTGCCACGTATCTGGATTAGGATCGCTATTATATGATCCTCACTTGACAGACTCATTGTAGCCGGGCATGCGCACCCAGCGCATTGGGGCCGGGCATGCGCACTCAGCGCAGAGGAGGAATGTGGCTACTGTCAACGCCTATTCTCGAGCGCACGCAGTGATTGGGCCACATCTGACTATGGCTTGTCATGCGCATTGAGCGCCTGTAGACGCTGACTTAGTCAGCGGCGAATTCAAATTACAACCAAATTAGAAACTACGACTTAACAGCTGACTGAGACATTTATTTATGTCTTTAAAATAACTTAACGTTCACTAGTATTGGAATTGCTGTGCTCTGTCTGCTCTCATCACGCATATCATCTGAAACTAATTTGTCATCAGACAACATGTCAATCATAACAAGGTATGACCATCATAAGTTTAGATCAATATCAAATGTGACACTAACAAGAAAAATATATACATAAAAATTGCTATTAATCACCGCCTCCCACACTGGTTATAGTTGACATGAGGTCTATACTTTAATGTGTGCCTCATTACTATTACTCTCAAAAATAAGGTATAATAATTTCTAAAAGTTGTCTTGAAGTTCTTCCAAATATTTTTGATCAAACAAACTGTAGGACAATTAGGAATGTATGAAATCTGTTTTATGCATTGTATATTGTATTATAAACTGTCTATGTTTATGTTTATGTTTTTAATGTGGGACCTATATGGTAACAACCGATTGGTTAAGATCATATTACTGATTAAGTGGATCCCTCCCACTACCACCTGTTTAATATTAATCAGTTTAGGTTTAGGGTATATCTAGCAAGTGTTCAGTAAACATTTTATGAAGCCTGATGAAACAGCTATCTGCTGAGAAACGCGTTGCCTGTTATTTTTATAATTTTTATTAAAATCACTTTTTAATATTTTGAACACTTGCTGCATTTTTCTTTGGGACATATATCTTTTATCCCTCTCTGGAGGAATATTCGTTTTTCTGGACCAGTTGTGGGATCCTTTGTACCTTTGGATCCATTTGTATCTCTGGCTAGAAGTCTGTTGGGTGACTGAATTGACCCCTTCATGCCTCTATAGCACCACAAGAGGTGCTTCACACTTTACATCAGTTCCTGTGCAGGAGGTTGGTCTTCTGGGTGACCTAATAGATCCCAGACCGTATATCTAGCACTAATTGAGGTGCTCTACTAAACGTGAGTTTACTCATCACCTTAAGATTTATCCATCTCTGAACAAACAATATTGGGCCATGTGGCGCTTCTGTTTTTTCTTTTCATAGATTGCCGCTCCTGGATCCTGGCCTGGATCACCACAGATAGCTGCCTCCCATCCCAATAGAGACTTTCACTTTATTACCATTGTGTTTGTATGATTGCATATTATTTGTTTCACTTTGTATTACATTGTCACTAATTTTTACTGCATAATATTGCACATTGTATTATTTACCACTCTTTATTCACATTGATATAGGTATACACAGCATATTATATTGATTTCTCACTAGTATTTTTTAGATTTGTTAGTACTAATCTCTAACACAGGTACTTAATATATAGATATATAAGTATAGATTTATTTGGTCACATTCCCTCTCTTACACTTAGGGCGCCCCCTCTCTATCTTTTTTTTTTTTGGATCACAAGAATCACTGGTAGTGTTTCTGTTTTGGCCACTAGGGGCAGTCGACCTTATATTAGATATGTTATCTGCTATAGAGAGATCAAATAGGAGAAAAACCAACAGTGGTCTAGAATTAACTGCGTCTAGTATAGAAGTTAATGACTCAGACCCTTCCATGCAAACACTGTTTAATAGACTTGAAAATTTATTGAAGATAGAACACAGACATTGGTGGGATTATGAGACACTCTCTAAATATAAAACTAAAAACCAAATCCCCAGAGGTCTTAGAGTATTGAAAAACTGCTCGTTCAAGGAAGACCCTGTAGTACAAAAAGAATGGGAAGAGGCCCTCAATGTCTGTGGTCTTACCTTCATAGATATATTAATGAAACACAGACAGAAACTGTACAATGAAGCTGGCATTGAGATAGATAAGACTCAAAAAGAACTTGAGAAATTTACTACCCATCACGACTTTGAAAAAGATAGGAAGCTAGCATATGATCGTGCAGAAGACTATCAAAACGAAATCATTAAAAATAAAAATAAAAAATTGACTAGGGACGAGGGTGATTATTCCAGGGGCGAGGTATATACCTTTAACCGTAACAACAATAGGAGGTCAAATATTCATTACACATATGATAACACCAGAAATAAACCAACGGGATTTATGCATGAGAGACAGATCGACAGCAATTCTAATAATAGATATATGAATGATCGCAAGTTTGCTAATCATCATACTGCCAATACATATCAATCTGGATACTCCCAGCCGGTTTATAACACACATAGGAATAACAGACCCCATTCCTATAACAGACCCAGTTACTACAACTCACCTAACAGACCCAGCTATTACAACTCACCTCACATGAAGGATTATCACAACAACAGACGACAGCAACCTAATCAATATATACAATCTGATTGTGATAGACCATATAACAATAGGAATGAATATTATGACTGGGAACATACTAATAAGGGGAACGGATTGGGAGAACAGAATTACACAAACAGATCTAACCAGTATACTCCCAACCAACATAACACATACCCTAATAACCATCATACCCAAAGGCTAGCTAACCAGAATAAACATACAACGATCTCTGGCTCCATGGAGAGACCAAGTAATCAAGAGAGATCTAACCAGTGCAGACCTCAAGATCAAACTAGGAGTAATCATATATCTTTTGAGTCTACCAATAGATATTTACCACTTCATATAGAGGAACCACAATCCAACAATATAGCCTCTACTTCATATGAGGAAAATCATTGTCGTACTCCTTTTTTAGAGATAGGCCCCAACCATCCCCAAGATCAATGGTCATTGCCTCCGAGACCACCAAGACAAAAAAGAGCTTACGCAAACGGGGAAGAAGAGGAAGATCCTCAACCTCTAAAAAAGAGAAGCTATTGAAATATAGGAAGGGTATCTTTAATTTATCGGATCATCATCTAACAAATGATGAGATTAGAGTTCTAGGTAAGGGGCTATCTTTTTGTCCCTCTAACAATTCCAACATGTTTCAGCTATTCGTGGATGTTAACAACTTCACTAGAAAACTCTCTCTTCAGAAATATTTTGCTGAGAAACGATTAAAGAGCACATCTAATATGCCTATTATTACTGACAATATGAATGAACGTCTTACAGACGGTCTGATAACATATGAACCAGATACTCTTCTGGAACAATTGACTGAGAAGTATATACATACTGATTTTAGACCTAGATCGAATTTCAATCCTCCTAGGACTAAAAACTCACATATCAGCATCTATCAGTCTATGGTTCTTAAAGATCTAGAAAAACTCCCCAAAAAATTGAGATATAAAAACAACCTCAGTCCTGGGGAACGCAAGGCCCTTGATTCTCTTAGCACCAATAAACAACTGGTGATCCGCCAAGCGGACAAAGGGGGGGGCACCGTGATCCAGAATATTGGAGATTATCTCCAAGAGGCTGATAGGATTCTTACTGATGTAACCTACTATAGGGTCTTACCGGGAGACCCCACCTCTGTGTTTCAGAAACAGCTATTCTCCCTCCTATTGGAGGGTTTTGAAGAAGGAATCTTGACCAAAAAAGAGAAGGACTATTTGTACCCCAAAAACCCGAGTGTAGCTTTCTACTACCATCTTCCGAAAATACACAAAGATGCGTCTAATCCTCCCGGACGCCCTATAGTGGCTGGCATCGACAGCCTCACCGATCACCTATCTGCGTACGTAGATTCATTTCTACAAAAATACGTAGTAACACTCCCCTCTTTCATTAGAGACTCTACCGACCTACTTAACAAATTGATGAGTCTGGATAATGTAACAACTGAATCCAATATCTGGTGGATTACAAGTGACGTGAGTTCCTTATACTCCAACATTCCTCACGACAAAGGATTGTCAGCTGTTGAAGCATATTTGAAAACTGACATTTATATGCCCCCAAAGCAACAGCTGTTTATTCTAGAAATTATCCGTTTTATATTACACCACAATTATTTTATCTATCAAGGCAAATACCATCTCCAAGTCAAGGGTACGGCCATGGGCACCAGATTCGCACCCAGTTTTGCCAATCTTTATATGGGCAAATTTGAGGAGACTCATGTATATGGGTCTCCTATGGGTGCGGGTCTGGTGTTCTATGGCCGGTAATATTGACGATTTGATTTTCATTTTTAAGGGCTCATACGAAGAGGCTCTAGTATATTCGTCATCTTTGAATGAAAACGAATTTGGTCTAACTTTTACTAGTAACATCCAGCCCTCTAAGATAGAGTATCTGGATCTCTTATTATCTTTCTCAGAAGTTGGAACCATTATATCTGAAACCTTTTTTAAAAAGGTAGATTGTAACAGCTTTTTGGATTATAACAGCAACCATTACCATAGTTGGAAAAAGAATGTACCATACGGACAGTTCCGACGCATTAGGCGGAACTGCAGTACAATTGAAAGCTATATAGTACAATCCCAAGTATTAAAGGATAGGTTCCTAGAGAAGGGTTATCCCTTGGATCTGATACTTAAGGGCTATCTTAGAGCTTTAGAAGACGATAGAGACAAATACTTAGCAGAAAACAAAAAGAAAAATAACAAAAAATCTGTCACCACACAACAGTCTAAAGAGATGCTAGAAACACCATTATTCATTACCGGGTATAGTAACCAATTTAGACAAATCAAGCAAATAATCCACAAACATTGGCCCATTATTTGTAATGATCCATATCTTAAGGAATATATTTCCAGAAAACCGAGGGTAGTATTTAGAAGGGCACCCACACTCAAGAACAAACTGGCCCCCAGCAAAGTGGTGAGGGATAAGGTGGGCGATCACAACTACAACATAGGAACTAATAGGACCTTTTTGGGCAATTTTTTACCAAGACATGGAATATTCAAATGCCTCAAATCGAGGTGTAACATGTGTAAAGTCGTGCGAAGTGGAACAAACACTTTTTCTTCCAATCAAACAGGAGAACAATTCAAAATTACAAAGAGGATGTCATGTGAGTCCACCTACGTTGTCTATCTTGTCAGTTGTGTGTGTGGGGTCCAATACGTAGGACGTACCGGACGCACCATCAAAAAACGATGGGGCGAACACACTTATAACATCAAAAGGAAATTTTTGAAACATAGCCTCTCCAGGCATTGTGCTTATGCACACAAAGGTAGTGCTAAAACACTCTCCATACTTCCTATAGAACAAATTTCCCGAAACAGCCATAATGCTATGCTCACTCTACGACGTAGAGAGACTTACTGGATCCACAAATTACACACATTGGCCCCTGAAGGCCTTAATGAATGTGTGGATTTGGCAGCATTTGATTTATGAATAAAAGTCCATCTTTCTAGATATAAGAACTGGCTACACTCTTTGAAATTGACAAATTTGTCCTCCGACCATATATATACATTTCTAACCTTCTTGCGTATATATGGTTGTGCGGGTGGGTGTGTGTGCATATAATTATAAGTGCATATATTTTTGTTGCATATATACACAAACCTGTGGACGCAATAAATCCACAAATCCCATGAATCCACCAGATATTTGTTGCTATAGGCCCTCTTTGATTTATATAACTAGCTACTTATCATCATGTGTCCACATTCTTTGTGGACACCTAGTCTCACTAGATAATCCCTTGAGAGATTGGTATTAGTTTTTTCACTCTGATCACTCATCTGATAGAATAATACAACTAACTAGTTAGTATAGTTGTCTTTGTTGTGAAGATTATGTCACATTAGAAATGTCCTTTATAGATTGGAGAGATATTCCCCAATCATACATTTAATATAAGTCGTTCATAGATTGAACAATTACAGCAATCTATCACATTTAGATATTTTAGACAATATTATTTAACCCATTATAGATTAGTGTGCTACTTTGATTGGATTTGATGATATAAAGATTGCTATCACATCTGTCACTTGAATTTCTGATATACAGTTTTGACCATTTATTGGTATCTCTTAATATTATCTTATCTTGAAGTGGTATATCTCATGTTTTCCATCTAGATGTACTTAAATATATATTTGGGATTAGATCTAATGGTAGTTTTATATGACTATTATGCACATTACATACGTTTTAGTTATCATTATGTTTTTATATTGAAAAAACAATATATTACCCTATGTACTTTACCGGATCCAGAATATTTTGCGCCTCTACATTATGAGACATGAACCCTTGCTATTATTGTTTTACACATATCTGGGACATTAGTGGCCCTCTTGAAATCACATCGACTATCCTATGGGATTGCTCACCAGTCATAAACACTGCTCTTTATCTGATACATCTCTTATTAGTGTTAGAAACCACTGTAGCTGTAGTATTTACTGCAGATCTATGCCCCAACGCTGTAATCTATATGACATTATTAGTATGAACTGACAGTAATGCTTATCTTCCTATCAGATAATTTTAGTGTTCGCCTAGAGAACGTTCTCTCTTTATTGGCCCCTTCATTGGCGCAACACAAGTTCTTTCTATACTAGATAATTCTAGTGGTCGCTCTAGTCAATTCCCATATTTCGGCCCCCTCACGGGTACAATGATATTTTTACTTATTAAAGATTAAAAAGATGCACCGTGGTTATAACACATCTCACGCCCCTTATCATTATATACCTATCAGCCAGTGCCACGTATCTGGATTAGGATCGCTATTATATGATCCTCACTTGACAGACTCATTGTAGCCGGGCATGCGCACCCAGCGCATTGGGGCCGGGCATGCGCACTCAGCGCAGAGGAGGAATGTGGCTACTGTCAACGCCTATTCTCGAGCGCACGCAGTGATTGGGCCACATCTGACTATGGCTTGTCATGCGCATTGAGCGCCTGTAGACGCCGACTTAGTCAGCGGCGAATTCAAATTACAACCAAATTAGAAACTACGACTTAACAGCTGACTGAGACATTTATTTATGTCTTTAAAATAACTTAACATTCACTAGTATTGGAATTGCTGTGCTCTGTCTGCTCTCATCACGCATATCATCTGAAACTAATTTGTCATCAGACAACATGTCAATCATAACAAGGTATGACCATCATAAGTTTAGATCAATATCAAATGTGACACTAACAAGAAAAATATATACATAAAAATTGCTATTAATCACCGCCTCCCACACTGGTTATAGTTGACATGAGGTCTATACTTTAATGTGTGCCTCATTACTATTACTCTCAAAAATAAGGTATAATAATTTCTAAAAGTTGTCTTGAAGTTCTTCCAAATATTTTTGATCAAACAAACTGTAGGACAATTAGGAATGTATGAAATCTGTTTTATGCATTGTATATTGTATTATAAACTGTCTATGTTTATGTTTATGTTTTTAATGTGGGACCTATATGGTAACAACCGATTGGTTAAGATCATATTACTGATTAAGTGGATCCCTCCCACTACCACCTGTTTAATATTAATCAGTTTAGGTTTAGGGTATATCTAGCAAGTGTTCAGTAAACATTTTATGAAGCCTGATGAAACAGCTATCTGCTGAGAAACGCGTTGCCTGTTATTTTTATAATTTTTATTAAAATCACTTTTTAATATTTTGAACACTTGCTGCATTTTTCTTTGGGACATATATCTTTTATCCCTCTCTGGAGGAATATTCGTTTTTCTGGACCAGTTGTGGGATCCTTTGTACCTTTGGATCCATTTGTATCTCTGGCTAGAAGTCTGTTGGGTGACTGAATTGACCCCTTCATGCCTCTATAGCACCACAAGAGGTGCTTCACACTTTACATCAGTTCCTGTGCAGGAGGTTGGTCTTCTGGGTGACCTAATAGATCCCAGACCGTATATCTAGCACTAATTGAGGTGCTCTACTAAACGTGAGTTTACTCATCACCTTAAGATTTATCCATCTCTGAACAAACAATATTGGGCCATGTGGCGCTTCTGTTTTTTCTTTTCATAGATTGCCGCTCCTGGATCCTGGCCTGGATCACCACAGATAGCTGCCTCCCATCCCAATAGAGACTTTCACTTTATTACCATTGTGTTTGTATGATTGCATATTATTTGTTTCACTTTGTATTACATTGTCACTAATTTTTACTGCATAATATTGCACATTGTATTATTTACCACTCTTTATTCACATTGATATAGGTATACACAGCATATTATATTGATTTCTCACTAGTATTTTTTAGATTTGTTAGTACTAATCTCTAACACAGGTACTTAATATATAGATATATAAGTATAGATTTATTTGGTCACATTCCCTCTCTTACACTTAGGGCGCCCCCTCTCTATCTTTTTTTTTTTTGGATCACAAGAATCACTGGTAGTGTTTCTGTTTTGGCCACTAGGGGCAGTCGACCTTATATTAGATATGTTATCTGCTATAGAGAGATCAAATAGGAGAAAAACCAACAGTGGTCTAGAATTAACTGCGTCTAGTATAGAAGTTAATGACTCAGACCCTTCCATGCAAACACTGTTTAATAGACTTGAAAATTTATTGAAGATAGAACACAGACATTGGTGGGATTATGAGACACTCTCTAAATATAAAACTAAAAACCAAATCCCCAGAGGTCTTAGAGTATTGAAAAACTGCTCGTTCAAGGAAGACCCTGTAGTACAAAAAGAATGGGAAGAGGCCCTCAATGTCTGTGGTCTTACCTTCATAGATATATTAATGAAACACAGACAGAAACTGTACAATGAAGCTGGCATTGAGATAGATAAGACTCAAAAAGAACTTGAGAAATTTACTACCCATCACGACTTTGAAAAAGATAGGAAGCTAGCATATGATCGTGCAGAAGACTATCAAAACGAAATCATTAAAAATAAAAATAAAAAATTGACTAGGGACGAGGGTGATTATTCCAGGGGCGAGGTATATACCTTTAACCGTAACAACAATAGGAGGTCAAATATTCATTACACATATGATAACACCAGAAATAAACCAACGGGATTTATGCATGAGAGACAGATCGACAGCAATTCTAATAATAGATATATGAATGATCGCAAGTTTGCTAATCATCATACTGCCAATACATATCAATCTGGATACTCCCAGCCGGTTTATAACACACATAGGAATAACAGACCCCATTCCTATAACAGACCCAGTTACTACAACTCACCTAACAGACCCAGCTATTACAACTCACCTCACATGAAGGATTATCACAACAACAGACGACAGCAACCTAATCAATATATACAATCTGATTGTGATAGACCATATAACAATAGGAATGAATATTATGACTGGGAACATACTAATAAGGGGAACGGATTGGGAGAACAGAATTACACAAACAGATCTAACCAGTATACTCCCAACCAACATAACACATACCCTAATAACCATCATACCCAAAGGCTAGCTAACCAGAATAAACATACAACGATCTCTGGCTCCATGGAGAGACCAAGTAATCAAGAGAGATCTAACCAGTGCAGACCTCAAGATCAAACTAGGAGTAATCATATATCTTTTGAGTCTACCAATAGATATTTACCACTTCATATAGAGGAACCACAATCCAACAATATAGCCTCTACTTCATATGAGGAAAATCATTGTCGTACTCCTTTTTTAGAGATAGGCCCCAACCATCCCCAAGATCAATGGTCATTGCCTCCGAGACCACCAAGACAAAAAAGAGCTTACGCAAACGGGGAAGCAGAGGAAGATCCTCAACCTCTAAAAAAGAGAAGCTATTGAAATATAGGAAGGGTATCTTTAATTTATCGGATCATCATCTAACAAATGATGAGATTAGAGTTCTAGGTAAGGGGCTATCTTTTTGTCCCTCTAACAATTCCAACATGTTTCAGCTATTCGTGGATGTTAACAACTTCACTAGAAAACTCTCTCTTCAGAAATATTTTGCTGAGAAACGATTAAAGAGCACATCTAATATGCCTATTATTACTGACAATATGAATGAACGTCTTACAGACGGTCTGATAACATATGAACCAGATACTCTTCTGGAACAATTGACTGAGAAGTATATACATACTGATTTTAGACCTAGATCGAATTTCAATCCTCCTAGGACTAAAAACTCACATATCAGCATCTATCAGTCTATGGTTCTTAAAGATCTAGAAAAACTCCCCAAAAAATTGAGATATAAAAACAACCTCAGTCCTGGGGAACGCAAGGCCCTTGATTCTCTTAGCACCAATAAACAACTGGTGATCCGCCAAGCGGACAAAGGGGGGGGCACCGTGATCCAGAATATTGGAGATTATCTCCAAGAGGCTGATAGGATTCTTACTGATGTAACCTACTATAGGGTCTTACCGGGAGACCCCACCTCTGTGTTTCAGAAACAGCTATTCTCCCTCCTATTGGAGGGTTTTGAAGAAGGAATCTTGACCAAAAAAGAGAAGGACTATTTGTACCCCAAAAACCCGAGTGTAGCTTTCTACTACCATCTTCCGAAAATACACAAAGATGCGTCTAATCCTCCCGGACGCCCTATAGTGGCTGGCATCGACAGCCTCACCGATCACCTATCTGCGTACGTAGATTCATTTCTACAAAAATACGTAGTAACACTCCCCTCTTTCATTAGAGACTCTACCGACCTACTTAACAAATTGATGAGTCTGGATAATGTAACAACTGAATCCAATATCTGGTGGATTACAAGTGACGTGAGTTCCTTATACTCCAACATTCCTCACGACAAAGGATTGTCAGCTGTTGAAGCATATTTGAAAACTGACATTTATATGCCCCCAAAGCAACAGCTGTTTATTCTAGAAATTATCCGTTTTATATTACACCACAATTATTTTATCTATCAAGGCAAATACCATCTCCAAGTCAAGGGTACGGCCATGGGCACCAGATTCGCACCCAGTTTTGCCAATCTTTATATGGGCAAATTTGAGGAGACTCATGTATATGGGTCTCCTATGGGTGCGGGTCTGGTGTTCTATGGCCGGTAATATTGACGATTTGATTTTCATTTTTAAGGGCTCATACGAAGAGGCTCTAGTATATTCGTCATCTTTGAATGAAAACGAATTTGGTCTAACTTTTACTAGTAACATCCAGCCCTCTAAGATAGAGTATCTGGATCTCTTATTATCTTTCTCAGAAGTTGGAACCATTATATCTGAAACCTTTTTTTAAAAGGTAGATTGTAACAGCTTTTTGGATTATAACAGCAACCATTACCATAGTTGGAAAAAGAATGTACCATACGGACAGTTCCGACGCATTAGGCGGAACTGCAGTACAATTGAAAGCTATATAGTACAATCCCAAGTATTAAAGGATAGGTTCCTAGAGAAGGGTTATCCCTTGGATCTGATACTTAAGGGCTATCTTAGAGCTTTAGAAGACGATAGAGACAAATACTTAGCAGAAAACAAAAAGAAAAATAACAAAAAATCTGTCACCACACAACAGTCTAAAGAGATGCTAGAAACACCATTATTCATTACCGGGTATAGTAACCAATTTAGACAAATCAAGCAAATAATCCACAAACATTGGCCCATTATTTGTAATGATCCATATCTTAAGGAATATATTTCCAGAAAACCGAGGGTAGTATTTAGAAGGGCACCCACACTCAAGAACAAACTGGCCCCCAGCAAAGTGGTGAGGGATAAGGTGGGCGATCACAACTACAACATAGGAACTAATAGGACCTTTTTGGGCAATTTTTTACCAAGACATGGAATATTCAAATGCCTCAAATCGAGGTGTAACATGTGTAAAGTCGTGCGAAGTGGAACAAACACTTTTTCTTCCAATCAAACAGGAGAACAATTCAAAATTACAAAGAGGATGTCATGTGAGTCCACCTACGTTGTCTATCTTGTCAGTTGTGTGTGTGGGGTCCAATACGTAGGACGTACCGGACGCACCATCAAAAAACGATGGGGCGAACACACTTATAACATCAAAAGGAAATTTTTGAAACATAGCCTCTCCAGGCATTGTGCTTATGCACACAAAGGTAGTGCTAAAACACTCTCCATACTTCCTATAGAACAAATTTCCCGAAACAGCCATAATGCTATGCTCACTCTACGACGTAGAGAGACTTACTGGATCCACAAATTACACACATTGGCCCCTGAAGGCCTTAATGAATGTGTGGATTTGGCAGCATTTGATTTATGAATAAAAGTCCATCTTTCTAGATATAAGAACTGGCTACACTCTTTGAAATTGACAAATTTGTCCTCCGACCATATATATACATTTCTAACCTTCTTGCGTATATATGGTTGTGCGGGTGGGTGTGTGTGCATATAATTATAAGTGCATATATTTTTGTTGCATATATACACAAACCTGTGGACGCAATAAATCCACAAATCCCATGAATCCACCAGATATTTGTTGCTATAGGCCCTCTTTGATTTATATAACTAGCTACTTATCATCATGTGTCCACATTCTTTGTGGACACCTAGTCTCACTAGATAATCCCTTGAGAGATTGGTATTAGTTTTTTCACTCTGATCACTCATCTGATAGAATAATACAACTAACTAGTTAGTATAGTTGTCTTTGTTGTGAAGATTATGTCACATTAGAAATGTCCTTTATAGATTGGAGAGATATTCCCCAATCATACATTTAATATAAGTCGTTCATAGATTGAACAATTACAGCAATCTATCACATTTAGATATTTTAGACAATATTATTTAACCCATTATAGATTAGTGTGCTACTTTGATTGGATTTGATGATATAAAGATTGCTATCACATCTGTCACTTGAATTTCTGATATACAGTTTTGACCATTTATTGGTATCTCTTAATATTATCTTATCTTGAAGTGGTATATCTCATGTTTTCCATCTAGATGTACTTAAATATATATTTGGGATTAGATCTAATGGTAGTTTTATATGACTATTATGCACATTACATACGTTTTAGTTATCATTATGTTTTTATATTGAAAAAACAATATATTACCCTATGTACTTTACCGGATCCAGAATATTTTGCGCCTCTACATTATGAGACATGAACCCTTGCTATTATTGTTTTACACATATCTGGGACATTAGTGGCCCTCTTGAAATCACATCGACTATCCTATGGGATTGCTCACCAGTCATAAACACTGCTCTTTATCTGATACATCTCTTATTAGTGTTAGAAACCACTGTAGCTGTAGTATTTACTGCAGATCTATGCCCCAACGCTGTAATCTATATGACATTATTAGTATGAACTGACAGTAATGCTTATCTTCCTATCAGATAATTTTAGTGTTCGCCTAGAGAACGTTCTCTCTTTATTGGCCCCTTCATTGGCGCAACACAAGTTCTTTCTATACTAGATAATTCTAGTGGTCGCTCTAGTCAATTCCCATATTTCGGCCCCCTCACGGGTACAATGATATTTTTACTTATTAAAGATTAAAAAGATGCACCGTGGTTATAACACATCTCACGCCCCTTATCATTATATACCTATCAGCCAGTGCCACGTATCTGGATTAGGATCGCTATTATATGATCCTCACTTGACAGACTCATTGTAGCCGGGCATGCGCACCCAGCGCATTGGGGCCGGGCATGCGCACTCAGCGCAGAGGAGGAATGTGGCTACTGTCAACGCCTATTCTCGAGCGCACGCAGTGATTGGGCCACATCTGACTATGGCTTGTCATGCGCATTGAGCGCCTGTAGACGCCGACTTAGTCAGCGGCGAATTCAAATTACAACCAAATTAGAAACTACGACTTAACAGCTGACTGAGACATTTATTTATGTCTTTAAAATAACTTAACGTTCACTAGTATTGGAATTGCTGTGCTCTGTCTGCTCTCATCACGCATATCATCTGAAACTAATTTGTCATCAGACAACATGTCAATCATAACAAGGTATGACCATCATAAGTTTAGATCAATATCAAATGTGACACTAACAAGAAAAATATATACATAAAAATTGCTATTAATCACCGCCTCCCACACTGGTTATAGTTGACATGAGGTCTATACTTTAATGTGTGCCTCATTACTATTACTCTCAAAAATAAGGTATAATAATTTCTAAAAGTTGTCTTGAAGTTCTTCCAAATATTTTTGATCAAACAAACTGTAGGACAATTAGGAATGTATGAAATCTGTTTTATGCATTGTATATTGTATTATAAACTGTCTATGTTTATGTTTATGTTTTTAATGTGGGACCTATATGGTAACAACCGATTGGTTAAGATCATATTACTGATTAAGTGGATCCCTCCCACTACCACCTGTTTAATATTTATCAGTTTAGGTTTAGGGTATATCTAGCAAGTGTTCAGTAAACATTTTATGAAGCCTGATGAAACAGCTATCTGCTGAGAAACGCGTTGCCTGTTATTTTTATAATTTTTATTAAAATCACTTTTTAATATTTTGAACACTTGCTGCATTTTTCTTTGGGACATATATCTTTTATCCCTCTCTGGAGGAATATTCGTTTTTCTGGACCAGTTGTGGGATCCTTTGTACCTTTGGATCCATTTGTATCTCTGGCTAGAAGTCTGTTGGGTGACTGAATTGACCCCTTCATGCCTCTATAGCACCACAAGAGGTGCTTCACACTTTACATCAGTTCCTGTGCAGGAGGTTGGTCTTCTGGGTGACCTAATAGATCCCAGACCGTATATCTAGCACTAATTGAGGTGCTCTACTAAACGTGAGTTTACTCATCACCTTAAGATTTATCCATCTCTGAACAAACAATATTGGGCCATGTGGCGCTTCTGTTTTTTCTTTTCATAGATTGCCGCTCCTGGATCCTGGCCTGGATCACCACAGATAGCTGCCTCCCATCCCAATAGAGACTTTCACTTTATTACCATTGTGTTTGTATGATTGCATATTATTTGTTTCACTTTGTATTACATTGTCACTAATTTTTACTGCATAATATTGCACATTGTATTATTTACCACTCTTTATTCACATTGATATAGGTATACACAGCATATTATATTGATTTCTCACTAGTATTTTTTAGATTTGTTAGTACTAATCTCTAACACAGGTACTTAATATATAGATATATAAGTATAGATTTATTTGGTCACATTCCCTCTCTTACACTTAGGGCGCCCCCTCTCTATCTTTTTTTTTTTTGGATCACAAGAATCACTGGTAGTGTTTCTGTTTTGGCCACTAGGGGCAGTCGACCTTATATTAGATATGTTATCTGCTATAGAGAGATCAAATAGGAGAAAAACCAACAGTGGTCTAGAATTAACTGCGTCTAGTATAGAAGTTAATGACTCAGACCCTTCCATGCAAACACTGTTTAATAGACTTGAAAATTTATTGAAGATAGAACACAGACATTGGTGGGATTATGAGACACTCTCTAAATATAAAACTAAAAACCAAATCCCCAGAGGTCTTAGAGTATTGAAAAACTGCTCGTTCAAGGAAGACCCTGTAGTACAAAAAGAATGGGAAGAGGCCCTCAATGTCTGTGGTCTTACCTTCATAGATATATTAATGAAACACAGACAGAAACTGTACAATGAAGCTGGCATTGAGATAGATAAGACTCAAAAAGAACTTGAGAAATTTACTACCCATCACGACTTTGAAAAAGATAGGAAGCTAGCATATGATCGTGCAGAAGACTATCAAAACGAAATCATTAAAAATAAAAATAAAAAATTGACTAGGGACGAGGGTGATTATTCCAGGGGCGAGGTATATACATTTAACCGTAACAACAATAGGAGGTCAAATATTCATTACACATATGATAACACCAGAAATAAACCAACGGGATTTATGCATGAGAGACAGATCGACAGCAATTCTAATAATAGATATATGAATGATCGCAAGTTTGCTAATCATCATACTGCCAATACATATCAATCTGGATACTCCCAGCCGGTTTATAACACACATAGGAATAACAGACCCCATTCCTATAACAGACCCAGTTACTACAACTCACCTAACAGACCCAGCTATTACAACTCACCTCACATGAAGGATTATCACAACAACAGACGACAGCAACCTAATCAATATATACAATCTGATTGTGATAGACCATATAACAATAGGAATGAATATTATGACTGGGAACATACTAATAAGGGGAACGGATTGGGAGAACAGAATTACACAAACAGATCTAACCAGTATACTCCCAACCAACATAACACATACCCTAATAACCATCATACCCAAAGGCTAGCTAACCAGAATAAACATACAACGATCTCTGGCTCCATGGAGAGACCAAGTAATCAAGAGAGATCTAACCAGTGCAGACCTCAAGATCAAACTAGGAGTAATCATATATCTTTTGAGTCTACCAATAGATATTTACCACTTCATATAGAGGAACCACAATCCAACAATATAGCCTCTACTTCATATGAGGAAAATCATTGTCGTACTCCTTTTTTAGAGATAGGCCCCAACCATCCCCAAGATCAATGGTCATTGCCTCCGAGACCACCAAGACAAAAAAGAGCTTACGCAAACGGGGAAGCAGAGGAAGATCCTCAACCTCTAAAAAAGAGAAGCTATTGAAATATAGGAAGGGTATCTTTAATTTATCGGATCATCATCTAACAAATGATGAGATTAGAGTTCTAGGTAAGGGGCTATCTTTTTGTCCCTCTAACAATTCCAACATGTTTCAGCTATTCGTGGATGTTAACAACTTCACTAGAAAACTCTCTCTTCAGAAATATTTTGCTGAGAAACGATTAAAGAGCACATCTAATATGCCTATTATTACTGACAATATGAATGAACGTCTTACAGACGGTCTGATAACATATGAACCAGATACTCTTCTGGAACAATTGACTGAGAAGTATATACATACTGATTTTAGACCTAGATCGAATTTCAATCCTCCTAGGACTAAAAACTCACATATCAGCATCTATCAGTCTATGGTTCTTAAAGATCTAGAAAAACTCCCCAAAAAATTGAGATATAAAAACAACCTCAGTCCTGGGGAACGCAAGGCCCTTGATTCTCTTAGCACCAATAAACAACTGGTGATCCGCCAAGCGGACAAAGGGGGGGGCACCGTGATCCAGAATATTGGAGATTATCTCCAAGAGGCTGATAGGATTCTTACTGATGTAACCTACTATAGGGTCTTACCGGGAGACCCCACCTCTGTGTTTCAGAAACAGCTATTCTCCCTCCTATTGGAGGGTTTTGAAGAAGGAATCTTGACCAAAAAAGAGAAGGACTATTTGTACCCCAAAAACCCGAGTGTAGCTTTCTACTACCATCTTCCGAAAATACACAAAGATGCGTCTAATCCTCCCGGACGCCCTATAGTGGCTGGCATCGACAGCCTCACCGATCACCTATCTGCGTACGTAGATTCATTTCTACAAAAATACGTAGTAACACTCCCCTCTTTCATTAGAGACTCTACCGACCTACTTAACAAATTGATGAGTCTGGATAATGTAACAACTGAATCCAATATCTGGTGGATTACAAGTGACGTGAGTTCCTTATACTCCAACATTCCTCACGACAAAGGATTGTCAGCTGTTGAAGCATATTTGAAAACTGACATTTATATGCCCCCAAAGCAACAGCTGTTTATTCTAGAAATTATCCGTTTTATATTACACCACAATTATTTTATCTATCAAGGCAAATACCATCTCCAAGTCAAGGGTACGGCCATGGGCACCAGATTCGCACCCAGTTTTGCCAATCTTTATATGGGCAAATTTGAGGAGACTCATGTATATGGGTCTCCTATGGGTGCGGGTCTGGTGTTCTATGGCCGGTATATTGACGATTTGATTTTCATTTTTAAGGGCTCATACGAAGAGGCTCTAGTATATTCGTCATCTTTGAATGAAAACGAATTTGGTCTAACTTTTACTAGTAACATCCAGCCCTCTAAGATAGAGTATCTGGATCTCTTATTATCTTTCTCAGAAGTTGGAACCATTATATCTGAAACCTTTTTTAAAAAGGTAGATTGTAACAGCTTTTTGGATTATAACAGCAACCATTACCATAGTTGGAAAAAGAATGTACCATACGGACAGTTCCGACGCATTAGGCGGAACTGCAGTACAATTGAAAGCTATATAGTACAATCCCAAGTATTAAAGGATAGGTTCCTAGAGAAGGGTTATCCCTTGGATCTGATACTTAAGGGCTATCTTAGAGCTTTAGAAGACGATAGAGACAAATACTTAGCAGAAAACAAAAAGAAAAATAACAAAAAATCTGTCACCACACAACAGTCTAAAGAGATGCTAGAAACACCATTATTCATTACCGGGTATAGTAACCAATTTAGACAAATCAAGCAAATAATCCACAAACATTGGCCCATTATTTGTAATGATCCATATCTTAAGGAATATATTTCCAGAAAACCGAGGGTAGTATTTAGAAGGGCACCCACACTCAAGAACAAACTGGCCCCCAGCAAAGTGGTGAGGGATAAGGTGGGCGATCACAACTACAACATAGGAACTAATAGGACCTTTTTGGGCAATTTTTTACCAAGACATGGAATATTCAAATGCCTCAAATCGAGGTGTAACATGTGTAAAGTCGTGCGAAGTGGAACAAACACTTTTTCTTCCAATCAAACAGGAGAACAATTCAAAATTACAAAGAGGATGTCATGTGAGTCCACCTACGTTGTCTATCTTGTCAGTTGTGTGTGTGGGGTCCAATACGTAGGACGTACCGGACGCACCATCAAAAAACGATGGGGCGAACACACTTATAACATCAAAAGGAAATTTTTGAAACATAGCCTCTCCAGGCATTGTGCTTATGCACACAAAGGTAGTGCTAAAACACTCTCCATACTTCCTATAGAACAAATTTCCCGAAACAGCCATAATGCTATGCTCACTCTACGACGTAGAGAGACTTACTGGATCCACAAATTACACACATTGGCCCCTGAAGGCCTTAATGAATGTGTGGATTTGGCAGCATTTGATTTATGAATAAAAGTCCATCTTTCTAGATATAAGAACTGGCTACACTCTTTGAAATTGACAAATTTGTCCTCCGACCATATATATACATTTCTAACCTTCTTGCGTATATATGGTTGTGCGGGTGGGTGTGTGTGCATATAATTATAAGTGCATATATTTTTGTTGCATATATACACAAACCTGTGGACGCAATAAATCCACAAATCCCATGAATCCACCAGATATTTGTTGCTATAGGCCCTCTTTGATTTATATAACTAGCTACTTATCATCATGTGTCCACATTCTTTGTGGACACCTAGTCTCACTAGATAATCCCTTGAGAGATTGGTATTAGTTTTTTCACTCTGATCACTCATCTGATAGAATAATACAACTAACTAGTTAGTATAGTTGTCTTTGTTGTGAAGATTATGTCACATTAGAAATGTCCTTTATAGATTGGAGAGATATTCCCCAATCATACATTTAATATAAGTCGTTCATAGATTGAACAATTACAGCAATCTATCACATTTAGATATTTTAGACAATATTATTTAACCCATTATAGATTAGTGTGCTACTTTGATTGGATTTGATGATATAAAGATTGCTATCACATCTGTCACTTGAATTTCTGATATACAGTTTTGACCATTTATTGGTATCTCTTAATATTATCTTATCTTGAAGTGGTATATCTCATGTTTTCCATCTAGATGTACTTAAATATATATTTGGGATTAGATCTAATGGTAGTTTTATATGACTATTATGCACATTACATACGTTTTAGTTATCATTATGTTTTTATATTGAAAAAACAATATATTACCCTATGTACTTTACCGGATCCAGAATATTTTGCGCCTCTACATTATGAGACATGAACCCTTGCTATTATTGTTTTACACATATCTGGGACATTAGTGGCCCTCTTGAAATCACATCGACTATCCTATGGGATTGCTCACCAGTCATAAACACTGCTCTTTATCTGATACATCTCTTATTAGTGTTAGAAACCACTGTAGCTGTAGTATTTACTGCAGATCTATGCCCCAACGCTGTAATCTATATGACATTATTAGTATGAACTGACAGTAATGCTTATCTTCCTATCAGATAATTTTAGTGTTCGCCTAGAGAACGTTCTCTCTTTATTGGCCCCTTCATTGGCGCAACACAAGTTCTTTCTATACTAGATAATTCTAGTGGTCGCTCTAGTCAATTCCCATATTTCGGCCCCCTCACGGGTACAATGATATTTTTACTTATTAAAGATTAAAAAGATGCACCGTGGTTATAACACATCTCACGCCCCTTATCATTATATACCTATCAGCCAGTGCCACGTATCTGGATTAGGATCGCTATTATATGATCCTCACTTGACAGACTCATTGTAGCCGGGCATGCGCACCCAGCGCATTGGGGCCGGGCATGCGCACTCAGCGCAGAGGAGGAATGTGGCTACTGTCAACGCCTATTCTCGAGCGCACGCAGTGATTGGGCCACATCTGACTATGGCTTGTCATGCGCATTGAGCGCCTGTAGACGCCGACTTAGTCAGCGGCGAATTCAAATTACAACCAAATTAGAAACTACGACTTAACAGCTGACTGAGACATTTATTTATGTCTTTAAAATAACTTAACGTTCACTAGTATTGGAATTGCTGTGCTCTGTCTGCTCTCATCACGCATATCATCTGAAACTAATTTGTCATCAGACAACATGTCAATCATAACAAGGTATGACCATCATAAGTTTAGATCAATATCAAATGTGACACTAACAAGAAAAATATATACATAAAAATTGCTATTAATCACCGCCTCCCACACTGGTTATAGTTGACATGAGGTCTATACTTTAATGTGTGCCTCATTACTATTACTCTCAAAAATAAGGTATAATAATTTCTAAAAGTTGTCTTGAAGTTCTTCCAAATATTTTTGATCAAACAAACTGTAGGACAATTAGGAATGTATGAAATCTGTTTTATGCATTGTATATTGTATTATAAACTGTCTATGTTTATGTTTATGTTTTTAATGTGGGACCTATATGGTAACAACCGATTGGTTAAGATCATATTACTGATTAAGTGGATCCCTCCCACTACCACCTGTTTAATATTAATCAGTTTAGGTTTAGGGTATATCTAGCAAGTGTTCAGTAAACATTTTATGAAGCCTGATGAAACAGCTATCTGCTGAGAAACGCGTTGCCTGTTATTTTTATAATTTTTATTAAAATCACTTTTTAATATTTTGAACACTTGCTGCATTTTTCTTTGGGACATATATCTTTTATCCCTCTCTGGAGGAATATTCGTTTTTCTGGACCAGTTGTGGGATCCTTTGTACCTTTGGATCCATTTGTATCTCTGGCTAGAAGTCTGTTGGGTGACTGAATTGACCCCTTCATGCCTCTATAGCACCACAAGAGGTGCTTCACACTTTACATCAGTTCCTGTGCAGGAGGTTGGTCTTCTGGGTGACCTAATAGATCCCAGACCGTATATCTAGCACTAATTGAGGTGCTCTACTAAACGTGAGTTTACTCATCACCTTAAGATTTATCCATCTCTGAACAAACAATATTGGGCCATGTGGCGCTTCTGTTTTTTCTTTTCATAGATTGCCGCTCCTGGATCCTGGCCTGGATCACCACAGATAGCTGCCTCCCATCCCAATAGAGACTTTCACTTTATTACCATTGTGTTTGTATGATTGCATATTATTTGTTTCACTTTGTATTACATTGTCACTAATTTTTACTGCATAATATTGCACATTGTATTATTTACCACTCTTTATTCACATTGATATAGGTATACACAGCATATTATATTGATTTCTCACTAGTATTTTTTAGATTTGTTAGTACTAATCTCTAACACAGGTACTTAATATATAGATATATAAGTATAGATTTATTTGGTCACATTCCCTCTCTTACACTTAGGGCGCCCCCTCTCTATCTTTTTTTTTTTTTTTTATATCACTTATACACATTCTCTAACAGGAGCAGCATATTCCTTATACACATTCTCTATGAGGAGCAGCATATCCCTTAAACACATTCTCTAAGAGGAGCAGCATATCCCTTATACACATTCTCTAAGAGGAGCAGCATATCACTTATACACATTCTCTAAGAGGAGCAGCATATCCCTTATACACATTCTCTAACAGGAGCAGCATATCCCTTATACACATTCTCTAAGAGGAGCAGCATATCCCTTATACACATTCTCTAAGAGGAGCAGCATATCCCTTATACACATTCTCTAACAGGAGCAGCATATCACTTATACACATTCTCTAAGAGGAGCAGCACATCACTTATACACATTCTCTAAGAGGAGCAGCACATCACTTATACACATTCTCTAACAGGAGCAGCATATTCCTTATACACATTCTCTAACAGGAGCAGCATATCACTTATACACATTCTCTAAGAGGAGCAGCATATCCCTTATACACATTCTCTAACAGGAGCAGCATATCCCTTATACACATTCTCTATGAGGAGCAGCATATCCCTTATACACATTCTCTAAGAGGAGCAGCATATCCCTTATACACATTCTCTAACAGGAGCAGCATATCCCTTATACAAATTCTCTAACAGGAGCAGCATATCACTTATACACATTCTCTAACAGGAGCAGCATATCACTTATACACATTCTCTAAGAGGAGCAGCATATCCCTTATACACATTCTCTAACAGGAGCAGCATATCATTTATACACATTCTCTATGAGGAGCAGCATATCCCTTATACACATTCTCTAAGAGGAGCAGCATATCCCTTATACACATTCTCTAAGAGGAGCAGCATATCACTTATACACATTCTCTAAGAGGAGCAGCATATCCCTTATACACATTCTCTAAGAGGAGCAGCATATCCCTTATACACATTCTCTAAGAGGAGCAGCATATCCCTTATACACATTCTCTAAGAGGAGCAGCATATCACTTATACACATTCTCTAACAGGAGCAGCATATCCCTTATACACATTCTCTAAGAGGAGCAGTATATCCCTTATACACATTCTCTAAGAGGAGCAGCATATCCCTTATACACATTGTTACGGTTACCCTTAGTCTCGCTGAGAGATGGACCGCTTAGTAGCCTGGATCCCTATTGCTAAAGAGGGGAGAAGCTGCTTTCCATAGTATTCTATATGAGTCTCGCAAATATAGAATAATCTCCCTTAGCTGCAGTACAGCTAGGATACCCTTCTGCCCACAAAAACGAGTCAACGCTGCGATTGAGGGTCAAACAAGAACTCAGGACTGGGATGCCCAGCCTGCTTTTTATTAAGGTTACATGCACACAGGGCACTCCCAGGGGGAGAGGGGGGGAAGCACAAAATCCCCCATCACACATTTAGATAGAGAGCACTGTCCTTTGACAGGCCACAATAGGATTACAGTACTTAAGATAACAAGTTTACAAGTTCATCTTATCAATTAGCAGTCTGGCTCCAGAGGTGATTAGACAATAGTTTCTAAAAGCTGAAAAAAAAGAGTTAACTCTTTATGAAATGAAACTTGTTACAGTTTTCTTGGAGCCCTTCTTAGGCGCTGGCTTGCTGGTTCAGGCATTGCTGCTGGGAAATAAGCTCTTCACAACAGAATAACTAATGCTTCTGTAACATTGCTCCCTTTCTGTGGAACACTCTGGCAGACACGGTCTGACCCCTTTTCGGGCAGACTAAGGCTGTCCAGACCGCTGGTTATGCGGGGCTGAGGTCGGTTTGTCTGAACAACCCGTCGGCGTTGCCATTCTGTTTCCCAGGTCTGTAAGTAATGGTGAAATTGAAGGTTTGCAACGATAAGCTCCAACGTAATAGCCTGCCGTTATCTCCAGAGACCCGGTTCAGCCACACCAACGGGTTATGGTCGGTGACCAGAGTGAACTCCTGACCATATAAATAGGGAGTCAATTTCTTTAATGCCCACACCAAAGCCAAACACTCCTTTTCGACCGCTGCATAGCTGACTTCGCGGGGCAGGAGCTTCCGGCTGATGTAGGCAACTGGATGCTCCCCTCCATCTTCGCCTACTTGGCTGAGGACAGCTCCCAGCCCGAACATGGAAGCATCTGTATGGACGATAAAACGTTTGTTAAGGGCTGGGGCCGCCAAGACAGGAGCGTTAATTAGAGCATTTTTGAGAGCCTGGAAAGCCGTTTCACAGTGGGGAGACCACAGGACCTGTCGAGGTAAGTTCTTCTTGGTCAAGTCAGTCAGGGGTTTGGCAAGTGTGCTGTAGTCTGGTACGAACCGTCTATAGTACCCTGCCGTGCCCAGGAAGGCTAGGACCTGAGTCTTAGTGATGGGGGTGGGCCAATTGGCGACAGCTTCTATTTTGGCCGGCTCTGGTCGCTGCTTTCCACACCCCACCCGGTGACCCAGGTACTGTACCTCGGCCATCCCAAAGTGGCATTTTTCTTCAGAGTCAGGCCAGCAGCCCGGATCTGATCCAGAACCATTCCCACATGAGCTAAGTGGTCCTCCCAGGACTCACTGTGGATCGCTATGTCGTCCAGGTAGGCGCAAGCAAAACTCTGGAAGCCATCCAGGAGCCTATCCACCAAGCGCTGGAATGTAGCTGGGGCATTCTTCATCCCAAACGGCATTACCCTAAACTGATATAAGCCGAATGGGGTGACGAATGCCGACTTGGGGATAGCCTCCGGGGCCAGGGGAATCTGCCAGTAACCTTTGCAGAGGTCAATAGTGGTCAGGTAATTTCCCCTGGCTATACGATCGAGTAGCTCGTCTACCCTGGGCATAGGGTAAGCGTCCGTCACGGTATTTTCATTGAGCCTCCGATAGTCTACGCAGAACCGGGTGGTCCCATCTTTCTTGGGCACCAAGACAACTGGGGAGGCCCAGGGACTATCGGAGGGCTCAATTACCCTGAGCTGGAGCATCTCATCGATCTCCTTCTTCATTCCTGTCCTAACTGCTTCGGGGATTCGGTACGGAGCCTGGCGCAAGGGAGCTTGTCCCGGAGTATCTACCTGGTCGGTGGTTAAAGTAGTGTACCCTGGCTTCGGGGAGAAGGTGAGGTGTTTGGACTGGAGGAGTTGGTTGAGCTGCTCCCTTTCAGTGGGGCTAAGTCGGTCCTCTATCTGAACCTGCGCCACTATACCTGTGGGGAGGCTCTTTTCTAATAGGTCTGGAATGGGTAAACTGTCGGGGTCTTCCTGAGGGGAACAACATACGGCCGTCACGTTCTCTGGTCGCTCAAAATATTCCTTGAGCATGTTTACATGGAATGTCTTTCTAAGATTGTTGTCGTGGCAGCTAGCTATCACATAAGTGGTGTCTCCCCTTTTCTCTACGATCTGGTAGGGACCCTGCCAGGACGCCTGCAATTTGTCTGTCTTCACCGGCTTAAGTACTAACACCTTTTGTCCTATGGTGAAGATTCTCTTTCGGGCCCCCCGATCGTACCATACTTTCTGTCTTCTCTGGGCCAACTGGAGATTAGCCCGCACGGATTTGGCTAATTGCTCCATTCGGTCCCTGAGTTCCAGCACGTATGGCACAATTGGGACACCGTCAGCCTCCATCTCTCCCTCCCAGTGCTCCCGGATCAGGTTTAGGGGTCCCCGTACCTTTCTTCCGTAGAGCAACTCGAAGGGAGAGAACCCTGTCGTTTCCTGGGGCACCTCCCGATAAGCAAATAGGAGGTGCGGCAGGAAGCGTTCCCAGTCTCGGTATTCCTGAGTGAAGGTCTTGAGCATTTGCTTGAGGGTCCCATTGAACCTCTCACACAGCCCGTTCGTCTGGGGGTGGTATGGGGAGCTTAGGAGGGACTTAATTTTGCAAACCTGCCAGAGTTGTTGGGTCAATTCAGCCGTAAATTGGGTGCCTCGGTCGGATAGGATTTCTTTTGGAAATCCTACCCGGGAGAACACCTGTACTAGTGCATTCGCTACCGTATCCGCTTGTATGTTGGATAGGGCGACAGCCTCTGGGTACCTGGTAGCGTAGTCCACTACGGTAAGAATGTATCGCTTACCGGAGGGACTAGGGGTAGCCAGTGGTCCCACTAGGTCAATAGCAACCCGGCTGAAGGGTTCCTCTACAATGGGCATATTTACTAGCTGGGCTTTAGGGTGATCGCCTTGCCTTCCTACTCGTTGACACACATCGCAGGTGTTACAGTAAGTTCTAACGTCAGCGTGCACCCCTGGCCAAAAGAACGTGTGAGTAATGCGGTGTAGGGTACGGGTAACGGCTAGGTGGCCTGCTAAGGGGATGTCGTGGCCTATTTTGAGGATTTCTTGACGGTATTTGTGGGGCACTACCAGCTGTCGCCTACGCTGTCCCCTTTTCTCTGTCCAGCGGTATAGTTTCCCTTTTTCCCATAAGAATGTTTCGTTATCTGCCCCGCCCCCTCCGGTCTCTGCTCGTTCCCGGTACTTTTGTAAGGTCGGGTCAGTCTTAGACTCTGCCTCGAAGGCATCTGGGGTGTCCCAGGGTATGGGGCCTAACCTGTCAGGCAAGGTCGGGGTAGGTCTTACCTGTGTCTCCCGCACTGGTGAGAGCTCTCGCTCCGTCCGGGCTTGGGCCCGTGTAGTCACTGGGTCCGCCTCGTTGTTGCATACTGGAGCATAGGCAGAAGTCATGGGGCCCAAATCGTTGCCCAGTAGTACTTCGGCAGGTAAATTATCCATTAGGCCCACGTTCACAGCCCCCTTTCCCGCTCCCCAATCAAGATGCACTTTAGCTGTTGGAATTTTGTACACATCCCCCCCCCGCCACTCTAACGGCCACAGTCTGTCCGGATCGCTTGTGCTCTGGCACCAAATGACTCTGTACCAGCGTGATAGTAGCCCCTGTGTCTCGCAATCCCTCGGTAGATCGCCCCTCGAGCCATACCCTCTGCCGATGGTGCTGGCGGTTATCTGAGGCAGCATATACAGGGTCTGCCTCGTGAAGCGGCCCCACATATCCCTCCATAGGGGCCTCTTGGTTAACACAGAGGGCCCGGGCCGGACGATAGGACCCAGAGGGGTAATTGTAATTCCTGGGTGTCTGGTGCGTATTAAGGGGGCAGCTAGCCATGAAATGCCCTGGTTGCTTGCATCGGTGGCAAGTCGGTCTGGGACGCTCAGAGCTGTTATTGGGTGGTCCTGAGTGTCGGACGGGCCCTGTGGGCACCGGGGCTCGGAATTCAGCACGAGGGGGTGCACGGTAAACCTCTCTGGGTTCGACCCGTGCTGGAGCTCGGTAGTTCATGGGTTCGTGAAGACGGGAGTCATAATGTTCATCGGCCAATTTGGCTGCTTCTTCTAAGGTAGAAGGCCGCCTGTCTCGCAGCCATTCCTTCCCTTGCTGTTCCATGCCATTATAAAAATGTTCTAAGAGAAACAATTGTAAAATTTCCTCCCCAGTCACCGCTTTACTTCCGCTCAGCCAGTGATTTGCCGCTCTCCGCATTCGGTGCGCCCATTCCATATGGGTATCGTTAGGCTTCTTTTCCGTGCCCCGAAACTGTCGGCGATACGTGTCCGGAGTTACAGCGTACCGTCGCAACAGTGTCTCCTTAACTAGCTCATACTGTGTCACTTCCTCAGCACCCAGAGTACGAAAGGCTTCCAGGGCTCGCCCGGATAGTTTCCCAGACAATATCGTGGGCCACTCTCTGTTGGGAATCTGGTGCAGGGCACATTGCCTTTCGAAGTCCGCCAAATATTCATCAATCCCTGTCTTGCTCTCTAGGAAGGGTCGAAATGCCGCATAGGGTATCTTGGGCCTCCCAGCATTTTCGACAGGGATGATTACCTGCGGGGCTTCAGCATTGCGGTGTGCGTTCGCTAGGTTGAGTTCGTGGGCTCGAGTCTCTCGTATATCCTCGTCCGCCTCCGCCATCAACTGCTGTACCAATTCCATGGAGGGGTTCGGCCCGTATAATGAGAGCCTTTCCCGAACAATCCTGGTTTTTTCGTCACTAATCGTGGTCGGTGTTTCCGCCATTGTGAAGCTCTGATCCAGTTCGGTCAATTCTGCGATCAGCTCTCTCCTCGGCCGGTTGCTGGCGTACCCCCCTCTGCTTTCAAGTAAATCCTTTAGGGTTGTACGCTTCAATTTTTCGTAAGCGCTCTCCATCCGTTCTGTACCTCTCCTAGGAAATCCAGGAAAATCCCGCCGCTGCCGCCAAATGTTACGGTTACCCTTAGTCTCGCTGAGAGATGGACCGCTTAGTAGCCTGGATCCCTATTGCTAAAGAGGGGAGAAGCTGCTTTCCATAGTATTCTATATGAGTCTCGCAAATATAGAATAATCTCCCTTAGCTGCAGTACAGCTAGGATACCCTTCTGCCCACAAAAACGAGTCAACGCTGCGATTGAGGGTCAAACAAGAACTCAGGACTGGGATGCCCAGCCTGCTTTTTATTAAGGTTACATGCACACAGGGCACTCCCAGGGGGAGAGGGGGGGAAGCACAAAATCCCCCATCACACATTTAGATAGAGAGCACTGTCCTTTGACAGGCCACAATAGGATTACAGTACTTAAGATAACAAGTTTACAAGTTCATCTTATCAATTAGCAGTCTGGCTCCAGAGGTGATTAGACAATAGTTTCTAAAAGCTGAAAAAAAAGAGTTAACTCTTTATGAAATGAAACTTGTTACAGTTTTCTTGGAGCCCTTCTTAGGCGCTGGCTTGCTGGTTCAGGCATTGCTGCTGGGAAATAAGCTCTTCACAACAGAATAACTAATGCTTCTGTAACACACATTCTCTAAGAGGAGCAGCATATCCCTTATACACATTCTCTAAGAGGAGCAGCATATCCCTTATACACATTCTCTAAGAAGAGCAGCATATCACTTATACACATTCTCTAAGAGGAGCAGCATATTACTTATACACATTCTCTATGAGGAGCAGCATATCCCTTATACACATTCTCTAAGAGGAGCAGCATATTACTTATACACATTCTCTATGAGGAGCAGCATATCCCTTATACACATTCTCTAAGAGGAGCAGCATATCACTTATACACATTCTCTAAGTAGAGCAGCATATCACTTATACACATTCTTTAAGAGGAGCAGCATATCCCTTATACACATTCTCTAAGAGGAGCAGCATATCACTTATACACATTCTCTAAGAGGAGCAGCATATCACTTATACACATTCTCTAAGAGGAGCAGCATATCACTTATACACATTCTCTAAGATGAGCAGAATATCCCTTATACACATTCTCTAACAGGAGCAGCATATCCCTTATACACATTCTCTAAGATGAGCAGCATATACCTTATACACATTCTCTAACAGGAGCAGCATATACCTTATACAAATTCTCTAACAGGAGCAGCATATCACATACACATTCTCTAAGAGGAGCAGCATATCACTTATACACATTCTCTATGAGGAACAGCATATCCCTTATACACATTCTCTATGAGGAGCAGCATATCCCTTATACACATTCTCTAAGATGAGCAGCATATACCTTATACACATTCTCTAACAGGAGCAGCATATACCTTATACACATTCTCTAAGAGGAACAGCATATCCCTTATACACATTCTCTATGAGGAGCAGCATATCCCTTATACACATTCTCTAAGATGAGCAGCATATACCTTATACACATTCTCTAACAGGAGCAGCATATCCCTTATACACATTCTCTAACAGGAGCAGCATATCACTTATACACATTCTCTAAGAGGAGCAGCATATCCCTTATACACATTCTCTAACAGGAGCAGCATATCCCTTATACACATTTTCTAAGTAGAGCAGCATATCCCTTATACACATTCTCTAACAGGAGCAGCATATCACTTATACACATTCTCTAAGATGAGCAGCATATCCCTTATACACATTCTCTAACAGGAGCAGCATATCCCTTATACACATTCTCTATGAGGAGCAGCATATCCCTTATACACATTCTCTATGAGGAGCAGCATATCACTTATACACATTCTCTAACAGGAGCAGCATATCACATACACATTCTCTAAGAGGAGCAGCATATCACTTATACACATTCTCTATGAGGAGCAGCATATCCCTTATACACATTCTCTATGAGGAGCAGCATATCCCTTATACACATTCTCTAAGATGAGCAGCATATCCCTTATACACATTCTCTAACAGGAGCAGCATATCACTTATACACATTCTCTAACAGGAGCAGCATATACCTTATACACATCCTCTAAGAGGAGCAGCATATCCCTTATACACATTCTCTAACAGGAGCAGCATATCACTTATACACATTCTCTAAGAGGAGCAGCATATCCCTTATACACATTCTCTAACAGGAGCAGCATATCACTTATAGACATTCTCTAAGAGGAGCAGCATATCCCTTATACACATTCTCTAACAGGAGCAGCATATCCCTTATACACATTCTCTAACAGGAGCAGCACATCACTTATACACATTCTCTAACAGGAGCAGCATATCCCTTATACACATTCTCTAAGAGGAGCAGCATATAACTTATACACATTCTCTAAGAGGAGCAGCATATCCCTTATACACACTCTCTAACAGGAGCAGCATATCCCTTATACACATTCTCTAAGAGGAGCAGCATATCACTTATACACACTCTCTAAGAGGAGCAGCATATCACTTATACGCATTCTCTAAGAGGAGCAGCATATCCCTTATACACATTCTCTAAGAGGAGCAGCATATCCCTTATACACATTCTCTAAGAGGAGCAGCATATCCCTTATACACTTTCTCTAAGAGGAGTAGCATATCCCTTATACACATTCTCTAAGAGGAGCAGCATATCACTTATACACATTCTCTAAGAGGAGCAGCATATCACTTATACACATTCTCTAAGAGGAGCAGCATATTACTTATACACATTCTCTAAGAGGAGCAGCATATCACTTATACACATTCTCTAAGAGGAGCAGCATATTACTTATACACATTCTCTAAGAGGAGCAGCATATCACTTATACACATTCTCTAAGAGGAGCAGCATATCCCTTATACACATTCTCTAAGAGGAACAGCATATCCCTTATACACATTCTCTAACAGGAGCAGCATATCCCTTATACACATTCTCTAAGAGGAGCAGCATATCCCTTATACACATTCTCTAAGAGGAGCAGCATATCTCTTATACACATTCTCTAAGTAGAGCAGCATATCACTTATACACATTCTCTAACAGGAGCAGCACATCCCTTATACACATTCTCTAAGAGGAGCAGCATATCACTTATACACATTCTCTAACAGGAGCAGCACATCACTTATACACATTCTCTAAGTAGAGCAGCATATCACTTATACACATTCTCTAAGAGGAGCAGCATATCCCTTATACACATTCTCTAAGAGGAGCAGCATATTACTTATACACATTCTCTAAGAGGAGCAGCATATCCCTTATACACATTCTCTAATAGGAGCAGCATATCCCTTATACACATTCTCTAAGAGGAGCAGCACATCACTTATACACATTCTCTAAGAGGAGCAGCACATCACTTATACACATTCTCTAAGAGGAGCAGCATTCTCTAACAGGAGCAGCATATCCCTTATACACATTCTCTAAGAGGAGCAGCATATCCCTTATACACATTCTCTAAGAGGAGCAGCATATTCCTTATACACATTCTCTAAGAGGAGCAGCATATCACTTATACATATTCTCTAAGAGGAGCAGCATATCACTTATACACATTCTCTAAGAGGAGCAGCATATCACTTATACACATTCTCTAAGAGGAGCAGCATATCACTTATACGCATTCTCTAACAGGAGCAGCATATCCCTTATACACATTCTCTATGAGGAGCAGCATATCACTTATACACATTCTCTAAGAGGAGCAGCATATCCCTTATACACATTCTCTAAGAGGAGCAGCATATCACTTATACGCATTCTCTAACAGGAGCAGCATATCCCTTATACACATTCTCTAAGAGGAGCAGCATATAACTTATACACATTCTCTAAGAGGAGCAGCATATCACTTATACGCATTCTCTAACAGGAGCAGCATATCCCTTATACACATTCTCTATGAGGAGCAGCATATCACTTATACACATTCTCTAAGAGGAGCAGCATATCACTTATACACATTCTCTAAGAGGAGCAGCATATCCCTTATACACACTCTCTAAGAGGAGCAGCATATCCCTTATACACATTCTCTAAGAGGAGCAGCATATCACTTATACACACTCTCTAAGAGGAGCAGCATATGACTTATACACATTCTCTAAGAGGAGCAGCATATCCCTTATACACATTCTCTAAGAGGAGCAGCATATCACTTATACACTGGGGGTGTAATTAACATGTGACGAGGTGCAGCTGTAGACAATGAAGTAACAGGCAGTGCTGGGGTGGTGTAATTACCATGTTACGAGGTGCTGCTGTAGACAATTAAGTAACAGGCAGTGCTGGGGAGTGTAATTACCATGTGACGAGGTGCAGCTGTAGACAATGATGTAACAGGCAGTGCTGGATGTGTAATTACCATGTGACGAGGTGCAGCTGTAGACAATGAAGTAACAGGCAGTGCTGGGGGGTGTAATTACCATGTTACAAGGTGCAGCTGTAGACAATGAAGTAACAGGCAGTGCTGGGGGGTGTAATTACCATGAGATGAGGTGCAGTTGTAGACAATGAAGTAACAGGCAGTGCTGGGGGGGCTGTAATTACCATGTGACAAAGTGCAGCTGTAGACAATGAAGTAACAGGCAGTGCTGGGGGTGGTGTAACTACCATGTGACGAGGTGCAGCTGTAGACAATGAAGTAACAGGCAGTGCTGGGGGGTGCAATTACCATGTGACGAGGTGCAGCTGTAGACAATGAAGTAACAGGCAGTGCTTGGGGGTGTAATTACCATGTGACAAGGTGCAGCTGTAGACAATGAAGTAACAGGCAGTGCTGGGGGTGGTGTAACTACCATGTGACGAGGTGCAGCTGTAGACAATGAAGTAACAGGCAGTGCTGGGGGTGGTGTAATTACCATGTGATGAGGTGCAGCTGTAGACAATTAAGTAACAGGCAGTGCTGGGGGAGGTGTAATAGCCATGTGACGAGGTGCAGCTGTAGACAATGAAGTAACAGTCAGTGCTGGGGGTGGTGTAATTACCATGTGACGAGGTGCAGCTGTAGACAATGAAGTAACAGGCAGTGCTTGGGGGGTGTAATTACCATGTGACAAGGTGCAGCTGTAGACAATGAAGTAACAGGCAGTGCTTGGGGGGTGTAATTAACATGTGACGAGGTGCAGTTGTAGACAATGAAGTAACAGGCAGTGTTGGGGGGAGGGGTTGTAATTACCATGTTACGAGGTGCAGCTGTAGACATTTAAGTAACAGGCAGTGCTGGGGAGTGTAATTACCATGTGACAAAGTGTAGCTGTAGACAATGAAGTAACAGGCAGTGCTGGGGGGTGTAATTACTGTGTGATGAGGTGCAGCTGTAGACAATGAAGTAACAGGCAGTGCTGGGGGGGTGTAATTACCATGTGACAAGGTGCAGCTGTAGACAATGAAGTAACAGGCAGTGCTGGGGGTGGTGTAATTACCATGTGACAAGGTGCAGCTGTAGACAATTAAGTAACAGGCAGTGCTGGGGGTGGTGTAATTACAATGTGACGAGGTGCAGCTGTAGACAATTAAGTAACAGGCAGTGCTGGGGGTGGTTTGATTACCATGTGACGAGGTGCAGCCTTAGACAATGAAGTAATAGGCAGTGCTGGGGGTGGTGTAATTACCATAAGACGAGGTGCAGCTGTAGACAATGAAGTAACAGGCAGTGCTGGGGGTCGTGTAATTACCATGTGACGAGGTGCAGCTGTAGACAATGAAGTAACAGGCAGTGCTGGGGTGGTGTAATTACCATGTGACGAGGTGCAGCTGTAGACAATGAAGTAACAGGCAGTTCTGGGGGTGGTGTAATTACCATGTGACAAGGTGTAGCTGTAGACAATGAAGTAACAGGCAGTGCTTGGGGGGTGTAATTACCATGTTATTAGGTACAGCTGTAGACAATGAAGTAACAGGCAGTGCTGGGGGGGGGGTAATTACCATGTGACAAGGTGCAGCTGTAGACAATGAAGTAACAGGCAGTGCTGGAGGGTTGTAATGACCATGTTATGAGGTGCAGCTGTAGACAATGAAGTAAAAGGCAGTGCTGTGAGGTGTAATTACCATGTGACGAGGTGTAGCTGTAGAAAATGAAGTAACAGGCAGTGCTGGGGGATGTAATTACCATGTGACAAGGTGCAGCTGTAGACAATTAAGTAACAGGCAGTGCTGGGGGTGGTGTAATTACCATGCAACAAGGTGTAGCTATAGAGAATAAAGTAACAGGCAGTGCTGGGGGTGTAATTACCATGTGACGAGGTGCAGCTGTAGACAATGAAGTAACAGGCAGTGCTGGAGGGGTGTAATTACCATGTGATGAGGTGCAGCTGTAGACAATGAAGTAACAGGCAGTTCTGGAGGGGGGTGTAATTACCATGTGACAAGGTGCAGCTGTAGACAATGAAGTAACAGGCAGTTCTGGGTTGTTATTACCATGTGATGAGCTGCAGCTGTAGACAATGAAGTAACAGGCAGTTCTGGAGTGTAATTACCATGTGATGAGGTGCAGCTGTAGACAATGAAGTAACAGGTAGTGCTTGGGATGTGTAATTACCATGTGATGAGGTGCAGCTGTAGACAATGAAGTAACAGGCAGTGCTGGGGGTGTATTTACTCCTTCAAAAGGAGGACAGGTGTGCTGGGTACTTACCAAACGATTGGCCAGCGAGATTGTCAGCGCTGTGGCTTCTGCTTCTTGCTGACATTTCAGTTTATCTGCAGTCGCTTTCTCAAACTTCGCAGTCAGCTTGGCCAGGTTCTCGTTCAAATGCTGTTACAGGACAGAAAGTGAAAGTATTAGAGAGTCAGTACAAACAGCAGACCTGTCACTGGCGACTACTGGTCATGTAACCACCTGACAAATGCTGTTACAGGACAGAAAGTGAAAGTATTAGAGAGTAAGTACAAACAGCAGACCTGTCACTGGCGACTACTGGTCACGTAACCACCTGACAAATGCTGTTACAGGACAGAAAGTGAAAGTATAAGAGAGTCAGTACAAACAGCAGACCTGTCACTGGCGCCTACTGGTCATGTAACCACCTGACAAATGCTGTTACAGGACAGAAAGTGAAAGTATAAGGTGAGAGAGTCAGTACAAACAGCAGACCTGTCACTGGCGACTACTGGTCATGTAACCACCTGACAAATGCTGTTACAGGACAGAAAGTGAAAGTATTAGAGAGTCAGTACAAAAAGCAGACCTGTCACTGGCGCCTACTGGTCATGTAACCACCTGACAAATGCTGTTACAGGACAGAAAGTGAAAGTATAAGGTGAGAGAGTCAGTACAAACAGCAGACCTGTCACTGGCGACTACTGGTCATGTAACCACCTGACAAATGCTGTTACAGGACAGAAAGTGAAAGTATTAGAGAGTCAGTATAAACAGCAGACCTGTCACTGGCGACTACTGGTCATGTAACCACCTGACAAATGCTGTTACAGGACAGAAAGCAAAACTATAGGAGAGTCAGTACAAACAGCAGACCTGTCACTGGCGACTACTGGTCACGTAACCACCTGACAAATGCTGTTACAGGACAGAAAGTGTAAGTATAAGAGAGTCAGTACAAACAGCAGACCTGTCACTGGCGACTACTGGTCATGTAACCACCTGACAAATGCTGTTACAGGACAGAAAGTGAAAGTATTAGAGAGTCAGTACAAACAGCAGACCTGTCACTGGCGACTACTGGTCACGTAACCACCTGACAAATGCTGTTACAGGACAGAAAGCAAAACTATAGGAGAGTCAGTACAAACAGCAGACCTGTCACTGGCGACTACTGGTCACGTAACCACCTGACAAATGCTGTTACAGGACAGAAAGTGAAAGTATAAGAGAGTCAGTACAAACAGCAGACCCGTCACTGGCGACTACTGGTCACGTAACCACCTGACAAATGCTGTTACAGGACAGAAAGTGAAAGTATAAGGTGAGAGAGTCAGTACAAACAGCAGACCTGTCACTGGCGACTACTGGTCATGTAACCACCTGACAAATGCTGTTACAGGACAGAAAGTGAAAGTATTAGAGAGTAAGTACAAACAGCAGACCTGTCACTGGCGACTACTGGTCATGTAACCACCTGACAAATGCTGTTACAGGACAGAAAGTGAAAGTATTAGAGAGTCAGTACAAACAGCAGACCTGTCACTGGCGACTACTGGTCATGTAACCACCTGACAAATGCTGTTACAGGACAGAAAGTGAAAGTATAAGAGAGTCAGTATAAACAGCAGACCTGTCACTGGCGACTACTGGTCACGTAACCACCTGACAAATGCTGTTACAGGACAGAAAGTGAAAGTATAAGAGAGTCAGTACAAACAGCAGACCTGTCACTGGCGACTACTGGTCACGTAACCACCTGACAAATGCTGTTACAGGACAGAAAGTGAAAGTATAAGAGAGTCAGTACAAACAGCAGACCTGTCACTGGCGACTACTGGTCATGTAACCACCTGACAAATGCTGTTACAGGACAGAAAGTGAAAGTATAAGGTGAGAGAGTCAGTACAAACAGCAGACCTGTCACTGGCGACTACTGGTCATGTAACCACCTGACAAATGCTGTTACAGGACAGAAAGCAAAACTATAGGAGAGTCAGTACAAACAGCAGACCTGTCACTGGCGACTACTGGTCATGTAACCACCTGACAAATGCTGTTACAGGACAGAAAGTGTAAGTATAAGGTGAGAGAGTAAGTACAAACAGCAGACCTGTCACTGGCGACTACTGGTCACGTAACCACCTGACAAATGCTGTTACAGGACAGAAAGTGAAAGTATTAGAGAGTCAGTACAAACAGCAGACCTGTCACTGGCGACTACTGGTCATGTAACCACCTGACAAATGCTGTTACAGGACAGAAAGTGTAAGTATAAGAGAGTCAGTACAAACAGCAGACCTGTCACTGACGACTACTGGTCATGTAACCACCTGACAAATGCTGTTACAGGACAGAAAGTGTAAGTATAGGAGAGTCAGTACAAACAGCAGACCTGTCACTGACGACTACTGGTCATGTAACCACCTGACAAATGCTGTTACAGGACAGAAAGTGTAAGTATAGGAGAGTCAGTACAAACAGCAGACCTGTCACTGACGACTACTGGTCATGTAACCACCTGACAAATGCTGTTACAGGACAGAAAGTGTAAGTATAGGAGAGTCAGTACAAACAGCAGACCTGTCACTGGCACCTACTGGTCATGTAACCACCTGACAAATACTGTTACAGGACAGAAAGCAAAACTATAGGAGAGTCAGTACAAACAGCAGACCTGTCACTGGCGACTACTGGTCATGTAACCACCTGACAAATGCTGTTACAGGACAGAAAGTGTAAGTATAGGAGAGTCTGTACAAACAGCAGACCTGTCACTGGCGACTACTGGTCATGTAACCACCTGACAAATGCTGTTACAGGACAGAAAGTGTAAGTATAGGAGAGTCTGTACAAACAGCAGACCTGTCACTGGCGACTACTGGTCACATAACCACCTGACAAATACTGACAGTATGTCTCTGATCTGTCAGATAAAGTCTCTATCATGTATAGGTATGAGGAAAGCTGGCAGGATGTGGGCAGTGCCAATACACTTTATGTTTTTCTGGGCAATGGCTGTTATTGTACCACTAGACTGTACACTCCTTGGGGCAGAATGTGCCATTATATCACGACTTCCACTATAGATAGATGAGATAGAGGGAAGCTTATTATACAGCTGCATTAATTCAGTAATATGAGGGCTTGTCTGACACACTCTAAATTACAAAAAACACAGATAAATAGGGATAACAGTTTTATACTCTGCACAAGATTTTTCTACTTATGGCCGGAGTCTGTTTTTCAAACCAAAAGCCCATCCAGGATCTGCCCACCTAGAAGAATGAGGTTTTCTCTCAGAAATGAAGTTACTTTATAAAGTACATAAATTATAAGGGGACTCTGTGCTATAATTATGTTAACTTAGTGTCTTGTTATCTTAGCTGAACAGTATTAAATGAATGGGAATAATTTACATTTATTGTTTGTATCTGACATAGTTGGTTTTGCTCAGTGAAACCAGATTTTCTTACCTCACTCTATACACAAAGGAAAAATACTTTGGTGCTGAAATTATCATTGTGGTTGAAGGTTTCAATGAGCAAAAACTGCTGTTTCACTTGCAAAAGTAAATCTAAATGAACAATTATAATACATTTACTGTGTGGCTGGTATATCAATGGGATACACAATAATGGGAAACAAAATGCAGTACATCATCTCTTTTATGAATGGTCGTTGATCACACATTTTCACTGCACAGTACACCATTAGGTTTTATTTAAGTGCCTCTGTATAAATTAGGTCTGTCTCTAGAGTGTTATATTAATTACCAATGTAATTAGATAGCATAACAGGGTTGAGAGCCAGGAAGAACATTTGGCTTTAGACAAGTTAACTTACAGCAATTTTGGCCTTGATGTTAGCAAGTTTCTCCTCTGCGGCAGCAAGCTCAGCGTTGGCTTTGTTTAGAGCCTGTCGTTTTGGCTCCACTTCACAGTAGACTTCATAGAACTTTACAATGTTAACGACCCATGAGCAGAGCCCAGCAGCGGCATATGATTTTGATGCTATGAATTCAGGGTTGAACTCTGGGTCCTGCAGGTAGGGCTGGATGGCCTTAATACAGCTGTCAGGTATGTTCTCCTTATTGAAGTTGACCAAGGAGTCCAAGAATCCATCAACTTTATTCATAACAACCCTGGCTGCTTTCCAGCTCTTGTCCTTGGGTACTTTGCCTCCAGGGGCAGTAAGAACCATCACAGCTGCAGTGACGTTTGTGACAGCTGATGGAGGGGCCCCAAATGACTTAAGCTCTGTTAGATTGTTCTAGAAGGCAAAAAGCAAAGTATTAGACTATTTAACCATGGACTGTATTGCAACGTTTGCACAATGTAAGATGATTAAACCAACTGATCCCTGGCTTCTATCTCTTGCTCAGGGTCCTACACTCTTTATACACTGTATGTATGAGGCCAAATGAAACAGACTTACCCTATTGAGGGTGTTCAAGGCCTCCTTTGCTGCTGCTAAAGCTGGCTCCGCCTTGAGTAAATCTTCCTCACATTCCTTCTGTTTTCTTCCCACTTCCTCTGCGATCACAGCCACCTTCTTCTCTTCCTCATCAGCGATTGCCTTTTCCTTGCTGACTTTTTCAGTTTCTACTCCCACTACCTGGATAAGTTTGTCAGCATCTTCGTTCTTCTGTTTCAACTCCACCTCTTGTGCTGCCAGCTTTGCTTTTAAGTCATCAACCTAGAGAGAGGCAAGTTCATAAGACACAAAAATGACATACACAATATTGTGTCTAGGGTGCTAAGTACCAACTAATGCTCCAGATAAAAATGTAAAGAACATTTACAATGTAAGAACAGAGCTTTAGCAGTGCAAGGAACATTTATGAGACAGGTAACTAGACAATACGTTGGTCTGATCTTTAGTAATACATGAGACTGATATAGGGAAACATGCGAGAGTCCAGTGTGGGGAACAGGGTGGGTGTGCACTGACGGAGATAGGGAAGTCTACTCATGGGCAGATCTAAGGGAAATAGGAGGATCTTCTCTAACGAAACAGAAGGTGCCACTCTGGTGGAGATATAAGTATCTAATTAGGAGCAGATAGGAGAATCTGCTGTCAGCATTAGCGGAAACAATAGGAGGCCTGATCTAGGGAGATTTAAAACGAAAGATGAATGTGATCTGGGAGACAAAGGAAGTGTTTTTATTGGTACTACTATCATATTATTTTGTCTTGCTCATTATTTCATGGAATCCCCTTATTCGCAGACACATTTTAATTTACTTATTTATCTGAATATTTAATAACCTTATAACCTGAATTCTTATGGCCAACAGGTTTGACAATGGATCAGAGCCATATTTATTTTCAGCTACAAGTACCATGGAGATGGAGGGGGGGGTTCCTGTTTTAGGTTTAGTTGCTTTAAAGAGACATTGTATGTTAAAGGTTAAAAACCTAGCCAAATTGTACCCCTTGTAAGACCCAGTACACATGTATAGGTGCCAGTGATTGGCTCAGCAGTTTTATCCTCCTCTGTAGTGGCACAGGAACAAAAACTTAAAGGGACATTTAACCCAAATTTTTTCTTTCATGATTTAGAAAGAGTGTGCAATTTTAAACAACTTTCTAATTTACTTCTATTATCTAATTAGCTTTATTCTCTTGATATCCTTTGCTGAAAAGCATATCTAGATAGGCTCAGTAGCTGATGGTTGGTGACTGCACATAGATGCCTTGTGTGATTGGCTCACCCATGTGCATTTCTATTTCTTCAAAGGATATCTAAAGAATGAAGCAAATTAGATAATAGAAGTAAATTGGAATGCTGTTTAAAATTGTATTCTCAATCTGAATAATGAAAGAAAAAATTTGGGTTTAATGTCCCTTTAATTATGAATTTTACAAAAGAAAAAACATGTTAAAATCTATGGTGTAGATTACAAGTAGATGGGCACATTTTCAGACGTGAGATAAATAACCAGCCATTACAAGTGGTTGGTTATTACTACAGTGAGCTTGCGGTTGCAATTAGCGCTACGGAAATTAACCAGAGATTAGATCCTTGGTTAATTTTTTTTAAAAGTGCCCCAAATGCCCTCAAAATATTATAGTTTTTTTATTTAAAAAAGAATAGCATTTTTTAAAAACAAAAAATAACTGCACAATGCTGATTTAAGGGGTTAAAAGTGACAGGTGTGGGGTGTTATATATATTTAACATTTAATATCTGCTGCCCATCGCTGCGCTAGTTCTCATGCCGTGTCTCACGGCATGAGAACAAGGCTCCCATTGGAGCCTATGGAAGCGCACTCTCATGAGTGCAATGCTTCCCAGCAATGCGAACACGAGGCCAAGTTCGCATTGCGATCAACTTGTAATACCACTGCACATGAGCGTGTGCTGGTATTACTCAGTGGAACCCAAATATCACTTTTGCAAAAGTGATATTTAGCGCTCCACTTGTAATCTGGGCCAAAAGTGTTACATTTTCCATCAAAAAGTTTCAGTTCAATAAAATTTCTCTTCAATACAATTAAAAAGTATTTCTCTTTTCAAAAAGTTTTTCTAAAAAAAAAAAAGTTGTTATACTTTGAAGAAAGAAAACCTTTTTGACGTGACCTACAATGTCCCCTCAGTTTGGTTAACGTAGAAAAGCTTTCAGGGAAACCATTTCCTTTTGTTCTGCAGCTGAAACCACAGGCTGTAAACAGAAATGACACTGGGCTTTGTAATTATGTCTGGAAAAAAACGTTCTGCTCATTCCTTAATCTTCAGGGCATTGAGCAGTTGGTTGAACGGTTTTGTGGTGCGCACTGTGACCCCACGTGCGGCTCTGGACGTATGTATTGGTGCGTAAAAGGCTGCAGAGGCAGATGGGATTTGTTTTGTGGCATTAAGAATTATTAAAAACAATTACTTGGGCTGGATGTCAGCCGCGTGGCTCAGCGCAGGAATTCCCTGCTGCAAATCTACAACAGGCTATTATGTAACAACCCTGTTGCATTTACTTCCATTTATTGCTACACTTTCCCTTAACGTGTTTTTAACTCTGTTTGTTTCACATGAAATTAACAAATATTCAGATTAAAACCTAAAACTGGTGTATTATCAACCCCTCAAACTCACAGGTCACTGCCATAGTCTCAAAATCAGGGAATGTATTGTGTTTGTATGGTCAAGAAAAAACTCTTTGTCAAGAAAACTGTCTACACAAATACTTACAGCGACTGAGAATGCAATATGAAGGGCTATATTACAAGTGGAGCAGTATTTTGCAGTTTCGCTATAGCAAAAACTCTGCTAGGATTTTCATTTTTGCGCTAGTCGTATTGCGCTGGTATAAGTTCAAAGTGAACTGTTTTCTCTCTAGCGGTAACCCAAATAGCACAAAAATCTGAATTCAGAAAATTACGTGCACATATACCCCCATAGAAGTCAAATGATATTTTTTTTTTAAAAAAAAAACCCTCACTATTCCGAAAACAAGATAGAAGATTCACATTAGCGAATGTAAATGATTTACAGTAAATATATATTTAAAACCTTTATTAAATATGAATATTGCATAAATATGTTTTTGTCTACTTAATGGCAAAGGCTCTAATGCACTTAAATATATGTCTATATGTTTATACATATGTATTAATGTGTTTATATGTGTATATATGACTGTAAATACATATATATGTCTATATGTTTATACATATGTATTTATGTGTTTATATGTGTATATATGACTGTAAATACATATATATGTCTTTATGTTTATACATATGTGTTTATGTGTTTATATGTGTATATATGACTGTAAATACATATATATGTCTATATGTTTATGCATATGTATTTATATGTTTATATGTGTATATATGACTGTAAATACATATATATGTCTTTATGTTTATACATATGTGTTTATGTGTTTATATGTGTATATATGACTGTAAATACATATATATGTCTATATGTTTATACATATGTATTTATATGTTTATATGTGTATATATGACTGTAAATACATATATATGTCTTTATGTTTATACATATGTGTTTATGTGTTTATATGTGTATATATGACTGTAAATACATATATATGTCTATATGTTTATACATATGTATTTATATGTTTATATGTGTATATATGACTGTAAATACATATATATGTCTTTATGTTTATACATATGTGTTTATGTGTTTATATGTGTATATATGACTGTAAATACATATATACTTATAAAATAACATTAATATGTATGTACACATGTATATGTATGTATCTCTAGGTTAAAATCCCTTTGCAGCATTTTTTCCCGCTAACACCTGAGATCTCGTCTCTTTGAGCCCTTATAACTTTTTTGTGCAATAGTTTTTGTGAATAATTTTAATTAAAAAGTGTTAATATGAGTGTAATTGTACTGTGTAATGTATTTTTGATGTGTTTTGTACAAATTTTTATTTTTGGAAAACAGTTAACCACAGCTCTGAGATCGATGTAAAGATTCTCGCATAAACACAATGGCAAGGGGGTGCAAATGATCGCGATTATGCTAGCACAATCCTCTGCACGCTACTTGTAATCTAGCTAAATGTTTAATTAAACATAGTAAAAAATCAGCTGTGAAAACATAATTTATGTAAGAATTTACCTGATAAATTAATTTCTTTCATATTGGCAAGAGTCCATGAGCTAGTAACGTATGGGATATACAATCCTACCAGGAGGGGCACAGTTTCCCAAACCTCAAAATGCCTATAAATACACCCCCACCACACCCACAATTGAGTTTAACGAATAGCCAAGAAGTGGGGTGATAAGAAAGGAGTGAAAGCATCAACAAGGAATTGGAATAATTGTGCTTTATACAAAAAAATCATAACCACCATAAAAAGGGTGGGTCTCATGGACTCTTGCTAATATGAAAGAAATGAATTTATCAGGTAAATTCTTACATAAATTATGTTTTCTTTCATGTAATTGGCAAGAGTCCATGAGCTAGTGACGTATAGGATAGCAAATACCCAAGATGTGGAACTCCACGCAAGAGTCACTAGAGAGGGAGGGATAAAAATAAAGACAGCCAATTCCACTGAAAAATTAATCCACAACCCAAATCAAAAGTTTTAATCTTAATAATGAAAAAAACTGAAATTATAAGCAGAAGAATTAAACTGAAACAGCTGCCTGAAGTACTTTTCTACCAAAAACTGCTTCTGAAGAAGAAAAAACATCAAAATGGTAGAATTTAGTAAAAGTATGCAAAGAAGACCAAGTTGCTACTTTGCAAATCTGATCCACAGAAGCTTCATTCTGAAAAGCCCAGGTAGACCTGGTAGAATGAGCCATAATCCTCTGAGGCAGGGATTTACCCGACTCCAAATACAGGGAGTGCAGAATTATTAGGCAAATTAATATTTTGACCACATCATCCTCTTTATGCATGTTGTCTTACTCCAAGCTGTATAGGCTCGAAAGCCTACTACCAATTAAGCATATTAGGTGATGTGCATCTCTGTAATGAGAAGGGGTGTGGTCTAATGACATCAACACCCTATATCAGGTGTGCATAATTATTAGGCAACTTCCTTTCCTTTGGCAAAATGGGTCAAAAGAAGGACTTGACAGGCTCAGAAAAGTCAAAAATAGTGAGATATTTTGCAGAGGGATACAGCACTCTTAAAATTGCAAAGCTTCTGAAGCGTGATCATCGAACAATCAAGCGTTTCATTCAAAATAGTCAACAGGGTCGCAAGAAGCGTGTGGAAAAACCAAGGCGCAAAATGGTAAAAACATCAAAATGGTAGAATTTAGTAAAAGTATGCAAAGAAGACCAAGTTGCTACTTTGCAAATCAGATCAACAGAAGCTTCATTCTGAAAAGCCCAGGTAGACCTGGTAGAATGAGCCATAATCCTCTGAGGCAGGGATTTACCCGACTCCAAATACAGGGAGTGCAGAATTATTAGTCAAATGAGTATTTTGACCACATCATCCTCTTTATGCATGTTGTCTTACTCCAAGCTGTATAGGCTCGAAAGCCTACTACCAATTAAGCATATTAGGTGATGTGCATCTCTGTAATGAGAAGGGGTGTGGTCTAATGACATCAACACCCTATATCAGGTGTGCATAATTATTAGGCAACTTCCTTTCCTTTGGCAAAATGGGTCAAAAGAAGGACTTGACAGGCTCAGAAAAGTCAAAAATGGTGAGATATTTTGCAGAGGGATGCAGCACTCTTAAAATTGCAAAGCTTCTGAAGCGTGATCATCGAACAATCAAGCGTTTCATTCAAAATAGTCAACAGGGTCGCAAGAAGCGTGTGGAAAAACCAAGGCGCAAAATAACTGCCCATGAACTGAGAAAAGTCAAGCATGCAGCTGCCAAGATGCCACTTGCCACCAGTTTGGCCATATTTCAGAGCTGCAACATTACTGGAGTGCCCAAAAGCACAAGGTGTGCAATACTCAGAGACATGGCCAAGGTAAGAAAGGCTGAAAGACGACCACCACTGAACAAGACACACAAGCTGAAACGTCAAGACGGGGCCAAGAAATATCTCAAGACTGATTTTTCTAAGGTTTTATGGACTGATGAAATGAGAGTGAGTCTTGATGGGCCAGATGGATGGGCCCGTGGCTGGATTGGTAAAGGGCAGAGAGCTCCAGTCCGACTCAGACGCCAGCAAGGTGGAGGTGGAGTACTGGTTTGGGCTGGTATCATCAAAGATGAGCTTGTGGGGCCTTTTCGGGTTAAGGATGGAGTCAAGCTCAACTCCCAATCCTACTGCCAGTTTCTGGAAGACACCTTCTTCAAGCAGTGGTACAGGAAGAAGTCTGCATCCTTCAAGAAAAACATGATTTTCATGCAGGACAATGCTCCATCACACGCGTCCAAGTACTCCACAGCGTGGCTGGCAAGAAAGGGTATAAAAGAAGAAAATCTAATGACATGGCCTCTTTGTTCACCTGATCTGAACCCCATTGAGAACCTGTGGTCCATCATCAAATGTGAGATTTACATGGAGAGAAAACAGTACACCTCTCTGAACAGTGTCTGGGAGGCTGTGGTTGCTGCTGCACGCAATGTTGATGGTGAACAGATCAAAACACTGACAGAATCCATGGATGGCAGGCTTTTGAGTGTCCTTGCAAAGAAAGGTGGCTATATTGGTCACTGATTTGTTTTTGTTTTGTTTTTGAATGTCAGAAATGTATATTTGTGAATGTTGAGATGTTATATTGGTTTCACTGGTAAAAATAAATAATTGAAATGGGTATATATTTGTTTTTTGTTAAGTTGCCTAATAATTATGCACAGTAATAGTCACCTGCACACACAGATATCCCCCTAAAATAGCTAAAAACAAACTAAAAACTACTTCCAAAACTATTCAGCTTTGATATTAATGAGTTTTTTGGGTTCATTGAGAACATGGTTGTTGTTCAATAATAAAATTAATCCTCAAAAATACAACTTGCCTAATAATTCTGCACTCCCTGTAAGTATGATGAATCAAAAAATTTAACCAAGAAGGCAAGGAAATAGCAGAGGCCTTATGACCTTTCCTACAACCAGAAAAGATAACAAATAGACTAGAAGTCTTCCTGAAATCTTTAGTAGCTTCAACATAATATTTCAAAGCTCTTACCACATCCAAAGAATGTAAAGATCTCCTTAGAGAATTCTTAGGATTAGGACACAAAGGGACAACAATTTCTCTACTAATGTTGTTGGAGTTCACAACTTTAGGTAAAAAATTAAACAAAGTCTGCAACACCACCTTATCCTGATGAAAAATCAGAAAAGAAGATTCACAAGAAAGAGCAGATAATTCAGAAACTCTTCTTGCAGAGGAGATAGCCAAAATGAACAACACTTTCCAAGAAAGTAATTTAATGTCAACAGAATGCATAGGCTCAAACGGAGGAGCCTGTAAAGCCTTCAAAACCAAATTAAGACTCCAAGGAGAGATTGATTTAATGACAGGCCTGATACGAACCAAAGCCTGAACAAAACAATGAATATCAGGAAGATTAGCAATTTTTCTGTGGAACAGAACAGAAAGAACAGAGATTTGTCCTTTCAAGGAACTTGCAGACAAACCCTTATCTAAACCATCCTGAAGAAACTGTAAATTCTAGGAATTCTAAAAGAATGCCAAGAGAATTTATGAGAAGAGCACCATGAAAGGTAAGTCTTCCAAACTCGATAATAAATCTTTATAGACACAGATTTATGAGCCTGCAACATAGTATTAATCACTGAGTCAGATAAACCTCTATGACTAAGCACTAAGCGTTCAATCTCCATACTTTCAAATTTAATGATTTGAGATATTGATGGAAAAACGGGCCTTGAGATTGAAGGTCTGGCCTTAACGGAAGCGTGGCCATGCTGGAGCCACCAGCAGTACAAACGAACGCTCCATTATGATTTTGGAAATCACTCTTGGAAGAAGAACTAGAGGCGGAAAGATATAAGCAGGTTGATAATTCCAAGGAAGAGTCAACGCATCCACTGCTTCCGCCTGAGGATCCCTGGAAAGATAACTGGGAAGTTTCCTGTTTAGATGAGAAGCCATCAGATCTATTTATGGAAGCCCCCACATCTGAACAATCTGAAAGAACACATCTGGGTGAAGAGACCACTCTCCCGGATGTAAAGTCTGACGACTGAGAAAATCCGCTTCCCAATTGTCTATACCTGGGAAATTGACCGCAGAGATTAGACAGGAGCTGGATTCCGCCCAAGCAAGTATCCGAGATACTTGTTTCATAGCCTGAGGACTGTGAGTCCCACCCTGATGATTGACATACGCCATGGTTGTGACATTGTCTGTCTGAAAACAAATAAATGGTTCTCTCTTTAGTAGAGGCCAAAACTGAAGAGCTCTGAGAATCGCACAAAGTTCCAAAATATTGATTGGTAATCCCACCTCTTGAGATTTCCAAACCCCCTGCGCTGTCAGAGGTCCCCAGACAGCTCCCCAACCTGAAAGACTCGCATCTGTTGTGATCACAGTCCAGGTTGGACGAACAAAAGAGGCCCCTTGAACTAAACGATGGTGATCTAACCACCAAGTCGGAGATAGTCTAACATTGGGATTTAAGGATATTAATTGTGATATCTTTGTATAATCCCTGCACCATTAACTCAGCATACAAAGCTGAAGAGGTCTCATGTGAAAACGAGCAAAGGGGATCGCGTCCGATGCTGCAGTCATGAGACCTAAAACCTCCATGCACATAGCTACTGAAGGGAATGATTAAAACTGAAGGTTCCGACAAGCTGAAACCAATTTCAGACGTCTTTTGTCTGTTAGAGACAAAGTCATGGATACTGAATCTATATGGAATCCTAAAAAGGTTACCCTTGTCTGAGGAATCAAGGAACTTTTTGGTAAATTGATCCTCCAACCATGTCTTTGAAGAAACAACACTAGTTAATTTATGTGAGATTCTGCAGAATGTAAAGACTGAGTAAAGTACCAAGATATCATCCAAATAAGGAAACACCGCAATACCCTGCTCTCTGATTACAGAGAGTAGGGCACCGAGAACCTTTGAAAAGATCCTTTGAGCTGTTGCTAGGCCAAAAGAAGAGCAACAAAGTGGTAATGCTTGTCTAGAAAAGAGAATCTCAGGAACTGATAGTGATCTGGATGAATCGGAATATGAAGATATGCATCCTGTAAGTCTATTGTGGACATATAATGCCCTTGCTGAACAAAAGGCAGAATAGTCTTTATAGTCACCATCTTGAATGTTGGTATTCTTACATAATGATTAAAAAATTTTAGATCCAGAACTGGTCTGAAAGAATTCTCCTTCTTTGGAACAATGAACAGATTTGAATAAAACCCCAGACCCCGTTCCTGAAAAGGAACTGGCACAATTACCCCAGATAACTCCAGGTCTGAAACACACTTCAGGAAAGCCTGAGCCTTACTGGGTTCACTGTAATGCGTGAGAGAAAGAAAGTTCTCACAGGCAGTCTTTCTTTGAAACCTATTCTTTACCCTTGAGAAACAATGTTCTGAATCCAATGATTTTGGATTGAATTCATCCAAACATCCTTGTAAAATCTTAGTCTGCCCCCTACCAACTGCGCTGGAATGAGGGCCGCACCTTCATGTGAACTTGGGGGCTGATTTAGATCTTTTAAATGGCTTGGATTTATTCCAGACTGGAGAAGGCTTCCAATTGGAAACCGTTCCCTTAGGGGAAGGGTCAGGTTTCTGTTCCTTATTTTGATCAAAGGAACGAAAACGGTTAGCAGCCCTAAATTTACCCTTAGATTTTTTATCCTGAGGCAAAAAAGCTCCCTTCCCCCCAGTGACAGTTGAAATAATAGAATCCAACTGAGAACCAAATAACTTATTACCTTGGAAAGAGAGAGATAGCAACGTTGATTTAGAAGTCATATCAGCATTCCAAGATTTAAGCCATAAAGCTCTTCTAGCTAATATAGCTAAAGACATATATCTGACATCAATTCTAATGATATAAAAAATGGCATCACAATTAAATTATTAGCATGTTAAATTAACTTAACAATGCTATACACATTATGATCTGGTACTTGTGCTAAAGTTTCCAACCAAAAAGTTGAAGCAGCAGCAACATCAGCCAAAGAAATAGCAGGCCTAATTAGATGACCTGAACATAAATAAGTTTCCTATCTAAAGGATCTTTAAAAGAAGTACTATCTGCCGTAGGAATAGCAGTACGTTTAGCAAGAGTAGAGATGGCCCCATCAACTTTGGGGATCTTTTCCCAAAACTCCAATCTATCAGTCGGCAAAGGATACAGTTTCTTAAACCTTGAAAAATGAGTAAAAGAAGTACCCAGTCTATTCCATTCCCTAGAAATTACATCTGAAATAGCATCAGGAACTGGAAAACCTCTGGAATAACTACATGAGGTTTAAAAACCGAATTAAAACGTTTACTGGTTTTAATATCAAGAGGACTAGTCTCCTCCATATTTAATGCAATTAACACCTCTTTTAATAAGGAATGAATATACTCCATTTTAAATAAGTATGAAGATTTGTCAGTGTCCATATCTGAGGCAGAATCTTCTGAACCAGATAGATACTCATCAGAGATAGATAAATCAGAATGCTGTCGGTCATTTAAAAATTCATCAATTTTATGAGACGTTTTAAAAGACCTTTTACGTTTATTAGAAGGTGGTATGACAGACAAAGCCTTCTGGATGGAATTAGAAACAAATTCTCTCACATTAACAGGAATATCCTGAGCATTAGATGTTGAAGGAACAACAGGTAATGGATTACTACTAATGGAAATATTATCTGCATTTGAAAGTTTATCATGACAACTAACACAAACTACAGCCGGAGGAACAGTTACCACAAGTTTACAACAAATGCACTTAGCTTTGGTAGAACCGACATCAGGCAGCAGGATTCCAGTAGTAGATTCTGAGACAGGGTCAGATTGAGACATCCTGCAATATGTAATAGAAAAAATAACATATAAAGCAAAATTATCAATTTCCTTATATGGCAGTTTCAGGAATGGGAAAAAATGCAAACAAAATAAGCCTCTGGAAACCAGAAGCAAAATGAAATAAAGACTTAAATAATGTCAAAAATTTGGCGCCAAGTATGACGCCCACAACTGACAAAATATTTTTTGGCGCCAAGAATGTCTGCAACAAACACAAGCGTCATAGATGACGCAACTACGTGAAAACTCTCGGCGCCAACTAAGACGCCGGAAATGACAAAATTATGTCAACAAACTTAATTCTCGCGCCAAAAATTCTTGCGCCAAGAATGACGCAATAAATTATAGCATTTTGCGCTCCCGCGAGCCTAACAGCGCGCAATTTAGAAAAGAGAGTCAATTTGAAAAATTTCAGGTAAGAACATTTTTTTTTTGCTTTTTATATGCATTTCCCAAAATGAAACTGAAGGAAATATGCTGATTAACCTGAATCATGGCAAATATAAGTACAAAAACACAATTTATGCTTGTCTGATAAATTTATTTCTCTTGTGGTGTATCCAGTCCACGGATCATCCATTACTTGTGGGATATTCTCATTCCCAACAGGAAGTTGCAAGAGGACACCCACAGCAGAGCTGTAATATAGCTCCTCCCCTAACTGTCATAGCCAGTCATTCGACCGAAAACAAGCCGAGAAAGGCGGAACCATAGGGTGTAGTGGTTACTGTAGTTTAAATTTAAAAATTACCTGCCTTAAAATGACAGGGCGGGCCGTGGACTGGATACACCACAAGAGAAATAAATTTATCAGACAAGCATAAATTGTGTTTTCTCTTGTAAGGTGTATCCAGTCCACGGATCATCCATTACTTGTGGGATACCAATACCAAAGCTAAAGTACACGGATGAAGGGAGGGACAAGGCAGGAACTTAAATGGAAGGAACCACTGCCTGTAAAACCTTTCTCCCAAATATAGCCTCCGAAGAAGCAAAAGTATCAAATTTGTAAAATTTTGAAAAAGTATGAAGCGAAGACCAAGTCGCCGCCTTGTAAATCTGTTCAACAGAATTTGGAATGAGCTGTAATCCTTTCAGGAGGCTGCTGTCCAGCAGTCTCATAGGCTAAGCGGATTAAGCTTCTTAGCCAAAAAGAAAAAGAGGTTGCCAAAGCCTTTTGACCTTTCCTCTGTCCAGAGTAGACAACAAACAAAGCAGATGTTTGACGAAAATCTTTAGTAGCTTGTAAATAAAACTTTAAAGCACAGACCACGTCCAGATTGTGTAACACAAGGATGGAACCACAATCTCTTGATTGATATTCTTGTTAGATACCACCTTAGGTAAGAACCCAGGTTTGGTACGCAGGACTACCTTATCCGTATGAAAAATCAGATAAGGAGAATCACATTGTAAGGCAGATAGCTCAGAGACTCTACGAGCCGAGGAAATATCTACCAAAAAAAAAAAGAACTTTCCAAGATAAAAGTTTGATATCTATGGAATGAAGAGGTTCAAACGGAACTCCTTGAAGAACCTTAAGAACCAAGTTTAAGCTCCATGGTGGAGCAACAGGTTTAAACACAGGCTTGATTCAAACTAAAGCCTGACAAAATGCCTGAACGTCTGGAACATCTGCCAGACGCTAGTGCAAAAGAATAGACAGAGCAAAAATCTGTCCCTTTAAGAAACTAGCTGACAATCCTTTTTCCAAACCATCTTGGAGAAAAGATAAAATCCTAGGAATCCTGACCTTACTCCATGAGTAACCCTTGGATTCACACCAATAAAGATATCTACGCCATACCTTATGGTAAATTTTCCTGGTGACAGGCTTTCGTGCCTGTATTAAGGTATCAATAACTGACTCGGAGAAGCCACGCTTTGATAAAATCAAGCATTCAATCTCCAGGCAGTCAGCCTCAGAAAAATTAGATTTGGATGGTTGAAAGGACCCTGAAGTAGAAGGTCCTGTCTCAGAGGCAGAGACCATGGTGGAAAGGATGACATGTCCACTAGATCTGCATACCAGGTCCTGCGTGGCCACGCAGGTGCTATCAGAATCACTGATGCTCTCTCCTGCTTGATCTTGGCAATCAGTCGAGGGAGCAGAGGAAACGGTGGAAACACATAAGCCAGGTTGAAAGACAGTCGCCTTGGGATCCCTGGAACTCGATCCGTAACACGGAAGCTTGGCGTTCTGGCGAGACGCCATGAGATCCAGTTCTGGTTTGCCCCAAAGGAGAATCAGTTGTGCAAATACCTCCGGATGGAGTTCCCACTCTCCAGGATGAAAAGTCTGACGACTTAGAAAATCCGCCTCCCAGTGCTCTACACCTGGGATATGGATAGCTGATAGGTGGCAAGAGTGAATCTCTGCCCAGTGAATTATTTTTGAAACTTCTAACATCTCTAGGGAACTTCTTGTTCCCCCTCGATGGTTGATGTAAGCTACAGTCGTGATGTTGACCGACTGAAATCTGATGTACCTCAGAGTTGCTAACTGAGGCCAAACCTGAAGAGCCTTGAATATCGCTCTTAGTTCCAGAATATTTATTGGAAGGAGAGACTCCTCCTGAGTCCACGATCCCTGAGCCTTCAGGGAGTTCCAGACTGCACCCCAACCTAGAAGGCTGGCATTTGTTGTTACAATAGTCCAATCTGGCCTGCGAAGGTCATACCTTTGGACAGATGGACCCGAGATAGCCACCAGGGAAGAGGATCCCTGGTCTCTTGGTCCAGATTCAGTTGAGGGGCCAAATCTGTGTAATCCCCGCTCCACTGACTGAGCCTGCATAGTTGCAGCGGTCTGAGATGTAAGCGTGCCGCTACCATTAAGCCGATTACTTCCATACACTGAGCCACCAAAGGGCGCGGAATGGAATGAAGAATCCGACAGGAATTTAGAAGCTTTGATAACCTGGACTCCGTCAAGGTAAATTTTCATTTCTACAGAATCTATCAGAGTCCCTAGAAAGGAAACTCTTGTGAGTGGGGATAGAGAACTCTTTTACTCGTTCACTTTCCACCCATGCGACCTCAGAAATGCCAGTACTACGTCCGTATGAGACTTGGCAATTTGGAAGTTTGACGCCTGTATCAGGATGTCATCTAAATAAGGGGATACTACTATGCCCCGCGGCCTTAGGACCGCCAAAAGCGACCCTAGAACCTTTGTAAAGATTCTTGGGGCTGTAGCTAATCCAAAGGGAAGAGCTACAACTGGTAATGCCTGTCTTGAAAGGCAAACCTGAGAAACCGATGATGATCTTTGTGTATCGGAATGTGAAGATAAGCATCCTTTAGATCCACTGTAGTCATATATTGACCCTCCTGGATCAGTGGTAGGATGGTACGAATAGTTTCCATCTTGAACGACGGAACTTTGAGGAATTTGTTTAAGATCTTTAGATCCAAAATCGGTCTGAAGGTTCCCTCTTTTTTGGGAACCACAAACAGATTTGCGTAAAAACTCTGTTCCTGTTCCTCCTTTGGAACTGGATGGATCACTCCCATAACTAGGAGGTCTCGTACACAGTGTAAGAATGCCTCACTCTTTATCTGGTTTGCAGATAACTGTGAAAGGTGAAATCTCCCTTTTGGGGTGGAAGCTTTGAAGTCCAGAAGATATCCCTGGGATATAATTTCCAATGCCCAGGGATCCTGAACATCTCTTGCCCACGCCTGGGTGAAGAGTGAAAGTCTGCCCCTTACTAGATCCGTTACCGGATAGGGGGTTGTTCCTTCATGCTGTCTTAGAGGCAGAAGCAGGCTTTTTGACCTGCTTACCTTTTTTCCAGGTCTGGTTTGGTCTCCAGACCGTCTTGGATTGAGCAAAAGTTCCCTCTTGTTTATTATTAGAGGAAGTTGATGCCGCACCTGCCTTGAAGTTTCGAAAGGCACGAAAATTAGACTGTTTGGCCCTAGATTTGGACCTGTCCTGAGGAAGGGCACAACCTTTTCCTCCTGTGATATCAGCAATAATCTCCTTCAAACCAGGCCCGAATAGGGTCTGCCCCTTGAAGGCAATGTTAAGTAGCTTAGATTTTAAAGTCACGTCAGCTGACCATGATTTAAGCCATAGCGCTCTGCGCGCCTGTATAGCAAAACCAGAATTCTTAGCCGTTAGTTTATTCAAATGAACAATGGCATCAGAAATAAAATAATTGGCTAGCTTAAGTGCTCTAAGTTTGCCAAGTATGTCATCCAATGGAGTCTCTACCTGTAAAGCCTCTTCCAGAGACTCAAACCAGTACGCCGCAGCAGCAGTGACAGGGGCAATGCATGCAATGGGCTGTAGGATAAAACCTTGTTGAATAAATATTTTCTTAAGGTAACCTTCTAATTTTTTATCCATTGGCTCTAAAAAAGCACAACTGTCCTCGACAGGGATAGTAGTACGCTTTGCTAGAGTAGAAACTGCTTACTCCACCTTAGGGACTGTCTGCCATAAGTCCCGTGTGGTGGCGTCTATTGGAAAACATTTTTCTAAAAATAGGAGGGGAAGAGAACGGCACACCTGGTCTATCCCATTCCTTATTAATAATTTCTGTAAACCTTTTAGGTATTGGAAAAACATCAGTACACACCGGCACTGCAAAGCATTTATCCAGTCTACAAAATTTCTCTGGCACTGCAATGGTATCACAGTCATTCAGAGCAGCTAAAACCTCCCTAAGTAACACGCGGAGGTGTTCAAGCTTAAATTTAAATGTAGAAATATTAGAATCAGGTATCTTTTCTGAGTCATTAACATCACCCACTGACTGAAGCTCTCCTTCCTCAGCTTCTGCATATTGTGAGGCAGTATCAGACATGGTTCTTAAAGCGTCAGTATGCTCTGCATTTTGTCTCACCCCAGAGCTATCTTGCTAACCTCTAAGTTCAGGTAGTCTGGCTAATACCGCTGACAGTGTATTATCCATGACTGCCGCCATGTCTTGTAAAGTAAATGCTATGGGCGCCCTAGATGTACTTGGCGCCATTTGAGCGTGAGTCCTTTGGGCGGGAGTCAAAGGGTCTGACACGTGGGGAGAGTTAGTCGGCATAACTTTCCCCTCGTCAGATTCCTCTGGTGATAATTTTTTTTAAAAACAGAATATGATCTTTATTGCATAAAATGAAATCAGTACATTTGGTACACATTCTAAGAGGGGGTTCCACCATGGCTTTTAAACATAATGAACAAGGAGTTTCTTTTATGTCAGACATGTTTATACAGACTAGCAATGAGACTAGCAAGCTTGGAAAACACTTTAAATCAAGTTAACAAGCAAATATAAAAAACGGTACTGTGCCTTTAAGAGAAACAAATTTTGTCAGAATTTGAAAAACAGTGAAAAAATGCAGTAAATCAAACAAATTTTTTACAGTGTATGTAATAGGCTAGCAGAGCATTGCATCCACTTGCAAATGGATGATTAACCCCTTAGTTCAAAAAAAGGATCAAAAAAATGAAATAGACGACTTTGGAAAGCCTTTGAGCCCTTTAGAGATGTCCTATAGCATACAGGGGACTCCTGAGGGAAGCTGGATGTCACAGTTTGTAATTTTAACTGCACCAACTGTAACTTTTATACTATAACAGTGGAAAGCCTCAGTAAAACTGTTTCTAGTCAAAATTTAAGCCAGCCATGTGGAAAAAACTAGGCCCCAATAAAGTTTTATCACCAATGCATATATAAAAACGATTAAACATGCCAGCAAACGTTTATATTGCAATATCATAAGGGTATTACCCCTGGGAGTAAGCATGATACCAGTCGTTATTAAATCACTGTATTCAGGCTTAACTTACATTAATCCGGTATCAGCAGCATTTTCTAGTATTTTCCATCTCTAGAAAAAATTATAACTGCACATACCTGATAGCAGAATAAACTGCACGCCATTCTCTCGCTGAAGTTTTACCTCATCTGTGTAATCCCCTCAGACATATGTGAGAATAGCAATGGATCTTAGTTACAACCTGCTAAGATCATAGAAACCTCAGGCAGATTCTTCTTCTATTTACTGCCTGAGATAAAATAGCACAACTCCGGTACTATTTAAAAATAACAAACTTTTGATTGAAGAAAATAAACTAACTATATTTTACCATTCTCTCCTACAACATCCTAGCTTGTTGAGAGTTGCAAGAGAATGACTGGGTATGACAGTTAGGGGAGGAGCTATATTACAGATCTGCTGTGGGTGTCCTCTTGCAACTTCCTGTTGGGAATGAGAATATCCCACAAGTAATGGATGATCCGTGGACTGGATACACCTTACAAGAGAAACATATATTTAGAACTTTACATATAAAGTGCCAAACCATAGCTGAGAGTGTCTTAAATAAAAGAAAACATATTTACCAAAAGACACTGATCTACATAAAGTAGATAGCTAAACCAGTACTGAAACGAGAATCAGCAGAGGTAATGGTATATAAGAGTATATCGTCGATCTGAAAAGGGAGGTAGGAGATGAATCTCTACGACCGATAACAGAGAACCTATTAAATAGATCCCCGTTAGGATGACCATTGTATTCAATAGGTAATACTCCCTTCACATCCCTCTGACATTCACTGCACTCTGAGAGGAACCGGGCTTCAGCATGCTGAGAAGCGCATATCAACGTAGAATCTAGCACAAACTTACTTCACCACCTCCATGGGAGGCAAAGTTTGTAAAACTGAATTGTGGGTGTGGTGGGGGGTGTATTTATAGGCATTTTGAGGTTTGGGAAACTTTGCCCCTCCTGGTAGGAATGCATATTCCATATGTCACTAGCTCATGGACTCTTGCCAATTACATGAAAGAAATATACATTATAGTGGATATAAAAAGTCTACACACCCTTATCAAATTGCAGGTTTTTGAAATGTAAAGACATAAATAACAACAATGTAAATGCCAGACCTTTTTCATCAGTAATGTGATTCGTCATGTAATCTGTCATGTGATCTGTCAAAACAGATAATTATTAAGAACATTTTAACCCCTGCCCGACGTTAGGAAGGCATGGAACATCATAACAGTTTGGCTGTATCGAAGCCAACAGCGCTTCTTGAATGGGATCGTGTCCTGGAAGGGGTTGCTTAGCATCATAGGCAGGCCACTCCAGACCCAATCTTATTAAAATCTGCATTCTGATCACAGGAATTCAACTTGTTTACATCGGAACATTCTGATGTAGACAAATGAAAAGGTTAATTTTAAAAACAAACACATACAACACCCTGATTGCATATGTATGCACAAATAAATGGGGCACTAGCTGTGTTACCAGTTAACCAATAACATTGCCTGTAGGTAAATAGCACACATCTGCCATTAATCAAAGTAATTCTGATTAAACCCAGATTAAAGGCATCTGAAGGATTTGCTTTATTGTAGGATGACCCTCCAAAGTTGAGGAGAGGACAAGAAAGTTAAACTTAAAAGTTAAATTGAAAAACATATGATTGGTGCAAAGCAAATAAAGCTCATCATCATCCAAGGAACACCACACCGACTGAAGCGCAATGATGGTAGCATCATGGTTTGTGGTTGCTTCTGTTCAGCTGGGTCAGGGGTTCTTGTAAACATAGATGGGATAATGAATAGCTCCAAAGGTGAAGATATTTTGGCAAAAAACCTTCTGGCCCCTTCAGTAAGCTGAAGAGGAATTTCATGACATGACAATGACCCAAAGAACACATTCAAGTCAACCAACCATGGCTTCAGAAAAGGAAAATCGAAAGTCATGGAATGGACCATTCAGATCCCAGACAGCAATCCCAATAATCTAATGAGCACTGTACTCAGGAAATTCCTTCACAATTTAAAGGAACTTGAACTTTTTTTTGCAGGAGAAGTATGGGATAAAATTCCAAAGTCTAGATGTGCAATGTTATTAGAGACACTTATTCACAGACTTGATGCCATAATAAATGTAAAAGGAGCTTCCACAAAGCAATCAGGGTGTTGCAGTTTATTTTTATTTAAAACATTTCCTAACAATTAACGATTTGTTGTTTTTTTTTCCCTCTAGATTTTTATTTGTTTGACCACTGTGAATTCACGACCAAGGAATTATCAGCTCCATTTACTGATCCCAATTAAAGGATCTGCAATTTTTTATGTTTTTTAAATTGTTTTTTAATATATTGCATTGTTATAAACTGTTTCAACGTCATTTTTACTCTGTATTTCTTCTATGTTTGTAATTAACATGGATCCATGTATTTTTGTCATGTGGTAAACTGTATTATTAAATATTTTATTCATAAGTGTTTGTGACCTCCACGTTAAGATTATTCAGACCCAGCCTCGTCAAGTTGGCGCTTTGGTGTTCACTAATTAATTATATATCACAAGATTGTAAGCTCCTATTGTGAAGTCTCCTATAATATGATTAGCTAGTAATTTTTGGGTGGACATAATTTCATACACAGTGGGCTCTTATCTTTTTGGAGGGGCCCCAGTGATATTACTAGATGGGAAGCATGAAGGGCAGGTGTTTTCAGACCTCCCTAAAAGGCCAGATTTTAAGGATATGTAAACTGGAGAACAGGTGAAATAAGCAGCTGTTTAGGAAACTATAGGCTAGATTACGAGTTTTTGTCAGTAAGGCTTGCGGGGTTAACGAGCAGTTTCAGCTCACCTCTCACCTACAGACAACGCTGGTATTACAGGTTTTTACAAACCCGGCATTAGCCGCAGAAAAGTGAGCGAAGAGCAAAATTTAACTCCACATCTCACCTCAATACCAGCGCTGCTTACGGTAGCGGTGAGCTGGCTAAACGTGCTCATGCACGATTTCCCCATAGAAATCAATGGGGCAGATTTGGCTGAAAGAAAACCTAACACCTGCAAAAAAGCAGCGTTCAGCTCCTAACGCAGCCCTATTGTTTCCTATGGGGAAATAAAATTTATGTCTACACCTAACAACCTAACATGAACCCCGAGTCTAACACCCCTAATCTTACACTTATTAACCCCTAATCTGCCGTCCCCGACATCGCCGACATCTGCGTTATAATTATTAACTCCTAATTTGCTGCTCCGGACACCGCCGCCACCTACATTATATTTATTAACCCCTAATCTGCCGCCCCAATGTCACTGCCACCTAACTACACTTATTAACCCCTAATCTGCTGCTGCCAACGTCGCCGCCACTATAATAAATATATTAACCCCTAAACCTAAGTGTAACCCTAACCCCCCCTAACTTAAATATAATTTAAAATAATCTAAATAAATTAACTTTAATTAACTAAATTATTCCTATTTAAAACTAAATACTTACCTATAAAATAAACCCTAAACAAGCTACAATATAACTAATAGTTACATTGTAGCTAGCTTAGGGTTTACATAGAGCTTGCATTCTATTTCTATTGGCTGTTACAATCAGCCAATAGAATGCGAGCTCAATCTTATTAGCTGATTGGATCAGTCAATAGAATTGAACTTCAATCCTATTGGCTGATTGCATCAGCCAATAGGATTTTTTCTACCTTAATTCAATCGGAATTGAAGGGACGCCATCTTGGATGACATCACTTAAAGGTACCGTCATTTAGTGTTAGTTGTCGGAAGGAAGAGGATGCTCCGTCTGGATGCCGTCTGGATGAAGACTTCTGCCCGCCTGGAGGACCACTTCTGCCCCGATAGGATGAAGACTTCTGGCCTTCTGGAGGACCACTTCTGCCCGGTTGGGTGAAGACGTCTCAAGGTACGGTGATCTTCAAGGGGTTAATGTTAGGTTTTTTTAAGGGGGGATTGGGTGGGTTATAGAGTAGGGTTGGGTGTGTGGGTGGTGGGTTTTAATGTTGGGGGGTATTGTATTTTTTTTTTACAGGTAAAAGAGCTGATTACTTTGGGGCAATGCCCCGGAAAAAGCCCTTTTAAGGGCTATTTGTAATTTAGTATAGGGTAGGGCTTTTTTATTTTGGGGGGCTTTTTTATTTTATTAGGGGAATTAGATTAGGTGTAATTAGTTTAAAAAAATTGTTATTATTTTATTATTTTCTGTAATTAAGTGTTTTTTTTTTTTCATCATTTAGATAATTGTATTTAATTGTGTTTAATTGTAGTTAGTTTAGGGAATTAATTTAATTATAGTGTAGTGTTAGGTGTAATTGTAACTTATTTTTATTTTACAGGTAAATTTGTATTTATTTTAGCTAGGTAGCTATTACATAGTTAATAACTATTTAATAACTATTGTACCTAGTTAAAATAAATACAAAGTTGCCTGTAAAATAAAAATAAACCCTAAGCTAGCTGCAATGTAACTATTAGTTATATTGCAGCTAGATTAAGGTTTATTTTATAGGTAAGTATTTCGTTTTAAATAGGAATAATTTAGTTAATTAAAGTTATTTTATTTATATTTAAGTTAGGGTTAGGGTTAGACTTAGGTTTAGGGGTTAATACATTTAATATATTGGCTGCGACATTGGGAGCGGCAGATTAGGGGTTAATAAATGTAGGTAGGTGTTGGCGATGTTAGGGACGGCAGATTAGGGGTTAATAAAATTTAACTAATATTCGCGAGGCGGGAGTGCGGTGGTTTAGGGGTTAATATATTTATTAAAGTGACGGCGATGTCCAGTCGGCAGATTAGGGGTTAAAATTTTTATTTAAGTGTTTGCGATGTGGGGGGGGGGGGCTCAGTTTAGGGGTTAATAGGTAGTTTATGGGTGTTAGTGTACTTTTTAGCACTTTAGTTAAGAGTTTTATGTTACAGCGTTAGCCCATAAAACTCTTAACTACTGACTTTTAAATGCGGTACGAGTCTTGACAGGTGAGGGCCTACCGCTCACTTTTTCCAAGACTCGTAATACCGGCGTTATGCAAGTCCCATTGAAAATATGGGATATTAAATTGACGTAAGTGTATTTGCGGTATGTTCGAGTCGCGGAAAAAAAGTGAGCAGTACACCTGTACCTGCAAGGCTCGTAATACCAGCGGGCGAAAAAGCAGCGTTGGGACCTCTCAACGCTGCTTTTTAACCCTAACACAAGACTCGTAATCTAGCCGATTGTTATAAACCTGCTCTCACCCAAGGTAATCCTGACAATCTGGCCTGTAAGGGAGGACTGAGGACAGTTTTGAAAACCCCTGATTTAGGAGAAAGATTTCCCTTCATACAAAGTGGGCTGTTAGCTCTTTGGGGGAGGGGGGTTCCCTTGACTGTCTCTCCGCTATGCTCACTATAAAAAAGAAGCCTATTGGTCATATTACCTGAGCGGAAGTGCTGTTGAGCTTCTGTAGACCATTCTCCAGACGTTCCATCTTGGCAGCAAGCTCTTTGCTTTTCTTGAGCAACAGATTCTGGTAAAGTTTTATCTGCTCCAGGAAGGACTTGGGGGTGGTGTAATTATACCGGCGCTCATTACTCAGGTAGCTTCTAGACATTTCATTCACACTTGTGTGGACAAATGCCATAAACTTGCTGATTGATTCTTTAACTGACAGCTGAGAGAGAGACAGCAAACACACAGTTTAGCGAAGTGTTTTACTCAATATAATCATCATTTGGAAACATTTGTTTTTCTAGATATAAATTTATTTTCCTCTTCTTGTAGGATGTGAGAATAATATGAAAAGCTTTTAAAGAAGCAGAGGTGAAAAAACATAATTTATGTAAGAACTTACCTGATAAATTCATTTCTTTCATATTAGCAAGAGTCCATGAGCTAGTGACGTATGGGATATACATTCCTACCAGGAGGGGCAAAGTTTCCCAAACCTCAAAATGCCTATAAATACACCCCTCACCACACCCACAATTCAGTTTAACGAATAGCCAAGAAGTGGGGTGATAAAAAAAGTGCGAAAGCATATAAAATAAGGAATTGGAATAATTGTGCTTTATACAAAATCATAACCACCACAAAAAAAGGGCGGGCCTCATGGACTCTTGCTAATATGAAAGAAATGAATTTATCAGGTAAGTTCTTACATAAATTATGTTTTCTTTCATGTAATTAGCAAGAGTCCATGAGCTAGTGACGTATGGGATAATGACTACCCAAGATGTGGATCTTTCCACACAAGAGTCACTAGAGAGGGAGGGATAAAATAAAGACAGCCAATTCCTGCTGAAAATAATCCACACCCAAAATAAAGTTTAACGAAAAACATAAGCAGAAGATTCAAACTGAAACCGCTGCCTGAAGTACTTTTCTACCAAAAACTGCTTCAGAAGAAGAAAATACATCAAAATGGTAGAATTTAGTAAAAGTATGCAAAGAGGACCAAGTTGCTGCTTTGCAGATCTGGTCAACCGAAGCTTCATTCCTAAACGCCCAGGAAGTAGAAACTGACCTAGTAGAATGAGCTGTAATTCTCTGAGGCGGAATTTTACCCGACTCAACATAGGCAAGATGAATTAAAGATTTCAACCAAGATGCCAAAGAAATGGCAGAAGCTTTCTGGCCTTTTCTAGAACCGGAAAAGATAACAAATAGACTAGAAGTCTTACGGAAAGATTTCGTAGCTTCAACATAATATTTCAAAGCTCTAACAACATCCAAAGAATGCAACGATTTCTCCTTAGAATTCTTAAGATTAGGACATAATGAAGGAACCACAATTCCTCTACTAATGTTGTTGGAATTCACAACTTTAGGTAAAAATTCAAAAGAAGTTCGCAACACCGCCTTATCCTGATGAAAAATCAGAAAAGGAGACTCACAAGAAAGAGCAGATAATTCAGAAACTCTTCTGGCAGAAGAGATGGCCAAAAGGAACAAAACTTTCCAAGAAAGTAATTTAATGTCCAATGAATGCATAGGTTCAAACGGAGGAGCTTGAAGAGCTTCCAGAACCAAATTCAAACTCCAAGGAGGAGAAATTGACTTAATGACAGGTTTTATACGAACCAAAGCTTGTACAAAACAATGAATATCAGGAAGAATAGCAATCTTTCTGTGAAAAAGAACAGAAAGAGCAGAGATTTGTCCTTTCAAAGAACTTGCGGACAAACCCTTATCTAAACCATCCTGAAGAAACTGTAAAATTCTCGGTATTCTAAAAGAATGCCAAGAAAAATGATGAGAAAGACACCAAGAAATATAAGTCTTCCAGACTCTATAATATATCTCTCGAGATACAGATTTACGAGCCTGTAACATAGTATTAATCACGGAGTCAGAGAAACCTCTTTGACCAAGAATCAAGCGTTCAATCTCCATACCTTTAAATTTAAGGATTTCAGATCCTGATGGAAAAAAGGACCTTGTGACAGAAGGTCTGGTCTTAACGGAAGAGTCCACGGTTGGCAAGAGGCCATCCGGACAAGATCCGCATACCAAAACCTGTGAGGCCATGCCGGAGCTACCAGCAGAACAAACGAGCATTCCTTCAGAATCTTGGAGATTACTCTTGGAAGAAGAACTAGAGGCGGAAAGATATAGGCAGGATGATACTTCCAAGGAAGTGATAATGCATCCACTGCCTCCGCCTGAGGATCCCGGGATCTGGACAGATACCTGGGAAGTTTCTTGTTTAGATGGGACGCCATCAGATCTATTTCTGGAAGTTCCCACATTTGAACAATCTGAAGAAATACCTCTGGGTGAAGAGACCATTCGCCCGGATGCAACGTTTGGCGACTGAGATAATCCGCTTCCCAATTGTCTACACCTGGGATATGAACCGCAGAGATTAGACAGGAGCTGGATTCCGCCCAAACCAAAATTCGAGATACTTCTTTCATAGCCAGAGGACTGTGAGTCCCTCCTTGATGATTGATGTATGCCACAGTTGTGACATTGTCTGTCTGAAAACAAAATGAACGATTCTCTCTTCAGAAGAGGCCAAAACTGAAGAGCTCTGAAAATTGCACGGAGTTCCAAGATATTGATAGGTAATCTCACCTCCTGAGATTCCCAAACTCCCTGTGCCGTCAGAGATCCCCACACAGCTCCCCAACCCGTGAGACTTGCATCTGTTGAAATTACAGTCCAGGTCGGAAGCACAAAAGAAGCCCCCTGAATTAAACGATGGTGATCTGTCCACCATGTTAGAGAGTGACGAACAATCGGTTTTAAAGATATTGTTTGAGATATCTTCGTGTAATCCTTGCACCATTGCTTCAGCATACAGAGCTGAAGAGGTCGCATGTGAAAACGAGCAAAGGGGATCGCGTCCAATGCAGCAGTCATAAGACCTAGAATTTCCATGCATAAGGCTACCGAAGGGAATGATTGTGACTGAAGGTTTCGACAAGCTGCAATCAAATTTAGACGTCTCTTTTCTGTTAAAGACAGAGTCATGGACACTGAATCCATCTGGAAACCCAGAAAGGTTACCCTTGTCTGAGGAATCAAAGAACTTTTTGGTAAATTGATCCTCCAACCATGATCTTGAAGAAACAACACAAGTCGATTCGTATGAGATTCTGCTAAATGTAAAGACTGAGCAAGTACCAAGATATCGTCCAAATAAGGAAATACCACAATACCCTGTTCTCTGATTACAGACAGAAGGGCACCGAGAACCTTTGTAAAAATTCTTGGAGCTGTAGCTAGGCCAAACGGCAGAGCCACAAACTGGTAATGCTTGTCCAGAAAAGAGAATCTCAGGAACTGATAATGATCTGGATGAATCGGAATATGCAGATATGCATCCTGTAAATCTATTGTGGACATATAATTCCCTTGCTGAACAAAAGGCAAGATAGTCCTTACAGTTACCATTTTGAACGTTGGTATCCTTACATAACGATTCAATATTTTTAGATCCAGAACTGGTCTGAAGGAATTCTCCTTCTTTGGTACAATGAAGAGATTTGAATAAAACCCCATCCCCTGTTCCTGAACTGGAACTGGCATAATTACTCCAGTCAACTCTAGATCTGAAACACATTTCAGAAATGCTTGAGCTTTTACTGGATTTACTGGGACACGGGAAAGAAAAAATCTCTTTGCAGGAGGTCTCATCTTGAAACCAATTCTGTACCCTTCTGAAACAATGTTCTGAATCCAAAGATTGTGAACAGAATTGATCCAAATTTCCTTGAAAAAACGTAACCTGCCCCCTACCAGCTGAGCTGGAATGAGGGCCGCACCTTCATGTGGACTTAGAAGCAGGCTTTGCCTTTCTAGCTGGCTTGGATTTATTCCAGACTGGAGATGGTTTCCAAACTGAAACTGCTCCTGAGGATGAAGGATCAGGCTTTTGTTCTTTGTTGAAACGAAAGGAACGAAAACGATTATTAGCCCTGCTTTTACCTTTAGATTTTTTATCCTGTGGTAAAAAAGTTCCTTTCCCACCAGTAACAGTTGAAATGATGGAATCCAACTGAGAACCAAATAATTTGTTACCCTGGAAAGAAATAGAAAGTAAAGTTGATTTAGAAGCCATATCAGCATTCCAAGTTTTAAGCCATAAAGCTCTTCTAGCTAAAATAGCTAGAGACATAAACCTGACATCAACTCTGATAATATCAAAAATGGCATCACAGATAAAATTATTAGCATGCTGAAGAAGAATAATAATGTCATGAGAATCACGATGTGTTACTTGTTGCGCTAAAGTTTCCAACCAAAAAGTTGAAGCTGCAGCAACATCAGCCAAAGATATAGCAGGTCTAAGAAGATTACCTGAACACAGATAAGCTTTTCTTAGAAAGGACTCAATTTTCCTATCTAGAGGATCCTTAAACGAAGTACCATCTGACGTAGGAATAGTAGTACGTTTAGCAAGGGTAGAAATAGCCCCATCAACTTTAGGGATTTTGTCCCAAAATTCTAATCTGTCAGACGGCACAGGATATAAATGCTTAAAACGTTTAGAAGGAGTAAATGAATTACCCAATTTATCCCATTCTTTGGAAATTACTGCAGAAATAGCATTAGGAACAGGAAAAACTTCTGGAATAACCACAGGAGCTTTAAATACCTTATCCAAACGTTTAGAATTAGTATCAAGAGGACCAGAATCCTCTATTTCTAAAGCAATTAGAACTTCTTTAAGTAAAGAACGAATAAATTCCATTTTAAATAAATATGAAGATTTATCAGCATCAACCTCAGAGACAGAATCCTCTGAACCAGAGGAGTCATCAGAATCAGAATGATGATGTTCATTTAAAAATTCATCTGTAGGGAGAGAAGTTTTAAAAGATTTTTTACGTTTACTAGAAGGAGAAATAACAGACATAGCCTTCTTTATGGATTCTGAAACAAAATCTCTTATATTATCAGGAACATGGTACTTTACTAAAGGAAATATTATCTGCTTTAACAAGTTTGTCATGACAATCAATACAAACAACAGCTGGAGAAATAGCTACCAAAAGTTTACAGCAGATACACTTAGCTTTGGTAGATTCAGCACTTGACAGCGATTTTCCTGTAGTATCTTCTGACTCAGATGCAACGTGAGACATCTTGCAATATGTAAGAGAAAAAACAACATATATATAAAGCAAAATTGATCAAATTCCTTAAATGACAGTTTCAGGAATGGGAAAAAATGCCAAAGAACAAGCTTCTAGCAACCAGAAGCAATAAAAAATGAGACTTAAATAATGTGGAGACAAAAGCGACGCCCATATTTTTTCGCGCCAAATAAGACGCCCACATTATTTGGCGCCTAAATGCTTTTTGGCGCCAAAAATGACGCCACATCCGGAACGCCGACATTTTTGGCGCGAAATAACGTCAAAAAATGACGCAACTTCCGGCGACACGTATGACGCCGGAAACGGAAATAGAATTTTTGCGCCAAAAAAGTCCGCGCCAAGAATGATGCAATAAAATGAAGCATTTTCAGCCCCCGCGAGCCTAACAGCCCACAGGGAAAAAGTCAAATTTTAAGGTAAGAAAAAATGGTTAAATCAAAATGCATTATCCCAAATATGAAACTGACTGTCTGAAAATAAGGAAAGTTGAACATTCTGAGTCAAGGCAAATAAATGTTTGAATACATATATTTAGAACTTTATAAACAAAGTGCCCAACCATAGCTTGGAGTGTCACAGAAAATAAGACTTACTTACCCCAGGACACTCATCTACATGTTTGTAGAAAGCCAAACCAGTACTGAAACGAGAATCAGCAGAGGTAATGGTATATATAAGAGTATATCGTCGATCTGAAAAGGGAGGTAAGAGATGAATCTCTACGACCGATAACAGAGAACCTATGAAATAGACCCCGTAGAAGGAGATCACTGCATTCAAATAGGCAATACTCTCCTCACATCCCTCTGACATTCACTGCACGCTGAGAGGAAAACCGGGCTCCAACCTGCTGCGGAGCGCATATCAACGTAGAATCTAGCACAAACTTACTTCACCACCTCCATTGGAGGCAAAGTTTGTAAAACTGAATTGTGGGTGTGGTGAGGGGTGTATTTATAGGCATTTTGAGGTTTGGGAAACTTTGCCCCTCCTGGTAGGAATGTATATCCCATACGTCACTAGCTCATGGACTCTTGCTAATTACATGAAAGAAAAGTGCTTTAGGGTTCACCTAGAACGTGTGAAAGAAAAAAACGGGTACAATGGGCTAATTCTACTTCTTCCTAGTTGAAACTTAGGTCCTTTCTAAGAAAGAATAATAAGGCGAACTCAGGAGCGTGCACGTGTCATTATATGGCAGCAAGGTTTGTAATAATATTATACTCATAGTGATCACGACACGGGCACGCTCCTCAGCCTAAGGCAATATGTTCTCATGGAAAGGAGCTATCTACAAAGGAAACCAGCAGAAAGCTGTTATCTGAGTAGTTTAGTTAAATTGTAACTCTATATCTGAATTGTGAACGTTTCATTGTAGCTTCCATGTCCCTCACAAAAGTCATTTATTGGTTTTCCCCAAAAGAGAGAAGGATTTCTAGCAGCTCTGTACTAAATTCATTACTTTAAAGACTGTATGTAAATAATAAGATATATACACTGTGCATATAGATATTGATCTACCACTGGCCATGCATAAAAAACAGACATACCCCCATGCTTGGTACTTACCTCAATATTCTCAGTCTCCTGCAGGAAGCGCAAACTGACAGATTCCAGGGCCTCCTTGGGCCACTCGTGGAACCAATCAATGGCCGTACAGTTGACAACAGCTGGGAACTTCCTGCTTCGGACTCTCAACTTGTTCCCCACAGGTGAGAAGCAAAGAGCAACCTGTGGGCAGAATAGGCAGAGTATTAGACACTGGCAATGCTTATCAGTAGGACATATTAAAGGCTAGATTATGAGTGGAGCGATATTTTGCGCCCTCACATGCTAACTCCACTAGAAGGAAGTTTTGCATGTGACTGGTAAAAGCTGAAGTTAGAATATCATGACCGCATTAACGTTTCCCCCCAAAAAACTTTAAAAGGGCTTCAATGCACTTCTATATATGTCTATATATGTATACATATGTGTTTATAGGTGTATATATGTCTGTAAATACATTTAAACACTCAAATACATCTGTACACACATACAAACACACACACAAATATATACATATATATATATATATATATATATATAACATATACACATTTAGACAGCTCTGAAGTTGCACTATCCCAACGTGCATTAAATTCAATTGCGCTCAATAGATCTTGTTTACTTTTTCACCTGTAAAATGCAAATTACTTCTCACACGTTCAAACAGGCGAGATAAACCTAATATAGCCCTCAAGCAACAGTTAGCGCACAACACTCGTAAACTAGCCCTTAGTGTTAATTTGCAATCTCTGTGCCGTACACATCTCCAGCCAATCATTATTATCATCATTTATTTTATAAGGAGCTAAATTCACTAATGATATAGACAGTGTAATGATTGACTAATGACTAATGATATAGACAGTGTATTGATTGACTAATGACTAATGATATAGACAGTGTATTGATTGACTAATGACTAATGATATAGACAGTGTAATGATTGACTAATGACTAATGATATAGACAGTGTATTGATTGACTAATGACTAATGATATAGACAGTGTAATGATTGACTAATGACTAATGATATAGACAGTGTATTGATTGACTAATGACTAATGATATAGACAGTGTATTGATTGACTAATGACTAATGATTTAGACAGTGTATTGATTGACTAATGACTAATGATTTAGACAGTGTAATGACTAACTAATCACTAATCATATAGACAGTGTAATGAATGACTGACTAATTATTTAGATTGTGCAATTATTGATTTTTGACTAGTGAAATAGGCAGTGTAATGATTGACTAATGTCTAAGGACATAGTGTAATGATTGACTAATGACTAATAATTTAGACAGTGTATAATTGAGTAATGACTAATGATTTAGACAGTGTAATGATTGACTAATGATTTAGACAGTGTAATGATTGAGCAATGACTAATGATTTAGACAGTGTAATGATTGACTAATGACTTATGATATAGACAGTGTAATGATTGACTAATGACTAATGATTTAGACAGTATAATGATTGACTAATGACTAATGATTTAGACAGTGTAATGATTGACTAATGATTCAGTGTAATGATTGACTAATGATTTAGACAGTGTAATGATTGACTAATGATTTAGACAATGTAATGATTGACTAATGATTTAGACAGTGTAATGATTGACTAATGATATAGACAGTGTAATGACTGACTAATGACAAATGATTTAGACAGTGTAATGATTGACTAATGATTTAGACAGTGTAATGATTGACTAATGATTTAGACAGTGTAATGATTGACTAATGATTTAGACAGTGTAATGATTGACTAATGATTTAGACAGTGTAATGATTGACTAATGATTTAGACAGTGTAATGATTGACTAATGATTTAGACAATGTAATGATTGACTAATGATTTAGACGGTGTAATGATTGACTAATGATTTAGACGGTGTAATGATTGACTAATGATTTAGACAGTGTAATGATTGACTAATGATTTAGACAATGTAATGATTGACTAAATCTAAATCATTAGTCAATCATTACACTGTCTAAATCATTAGTCAATCATTACACTGTCTAAATCATTAGTCAATCATTACACTGTCTATATCATTAGTCATTAGTCAATCATTACACTGTCTATATCATTAGTAGTCAATCATTACACTGTCTAAATCATTTGTCATTAGTCAAATGACTAATTATTTAGACAGTGTAATGATTGACTAATGATTTAGACAGTGTAATGATTGACTAATGATTTAGACAGTGTAATGATTGACTAATGATTTAGACAGTGTAATGATTGACTAATGATATAGACAGTGTAATGATTGACTAATTATTTAGACAGTGTAATGATTGACTAATGATATAGACAGTGTAATGATTGACTAATGATATAGACAGTGTAATGATTGACTAATGATATAGACAGTGTAATGATTGACTAATGATTTTGACAGTGTAATGATTGACTAATGACTAATTATTTAGACAGTGTAATGATTGACTAATTTTTTAGACAGTGTAATGATTGACTAATGATTTAGACAGTGTAATGATTGACTAATGATTTAGACAGTGTAATGATTGACTAATGATATAGACAGTGTAATGATTGACTAATGATATAGACAGTGTAATGATTGACTAATGATATAGACAGTGTAATGATTGACTAATTATTTAGACAGTGTAATGATTGACTAATGATATAGACAGTGTAATGATTGACTAATTATTTAGACAGTGTAATGATTGACTAATGATATAGACAGTGTAATGATTGACTAATTATTTAGACAGTGTAATGATTGACTAATGATATAGACAGTGTAATGATTGACTAATGATTTAGACAGTGTAATGATTGACTAATGATATAGACAGTGTAATGATTGACTAATTATTTAGACAGTGTAATGATTGACTAATGATATAGACAGTGTAATGATTGACTAATGATATAGACAGTGTAATGATTGACTAATGATATAGACAGTGTAATGCCTCTATGTCAGGTGTTCTACAGAAGGGTTTAGGAGCCTAAGAAGCAGATATGCAGAGCATTGGAGAGAACTGGTGAAAGAAACATACGCTGAACAGATAATTCTACATTAGTTATTACAACATGTAACCAGACAATCATTATGTATTATTATATTTTTGTGTTCTTCCTTATTTCCAGGCCTGCTAATATGCTGCTCAGCCAGGTAAACCGGGATGCATCAGTTATAGTTAAATGTCATGAGTATTTGCACAAAGAGCTTTAAATGTCAATGGATAATTTACAGAATAGACCAGTAAATATATCTGAATTAATGTAATGGTGGGAAAGGCCAGGTCAAATCCACCCTGAGGTAAAACAAAAACCAGAAAGTCTAAATTGCCCCTTTTATGTGAAGAACAGCGGATGACTAATGATTTAGACAGTGTAATGATTGACTAATGATTTAGACAGTGTAATGATTGACTAATGATTTAGACAATGTAATGATTGACTAATGATTTAGACAATGTAATGATTGACTAATGATTTAGACAATGTAATGATTGACTAATGATTTAGACAGTGTAATGATTGACTAATGATTTAGACAGTGTAATGATTGACTAATGATATAGACAGTGTAGTGATTGACTAATGATATAGACAGTGTAGTGATTGACTAATGATTTAGACAGTGTAATGATTGACTAATGATTTAGACAATGTAATGATTGACTAATGATTTAGACAGTGTAATGATTGACTAATGACATAGACAGTGTAATGATTGACTAATGATTTAGACAATGTAATGATTGACTAATGATTTAGACAATGTAATGATTGACTAATGATTTAGACAGTGTAATGATTGACTAATGATTTAGACAGTGTAATGATTGACTAATGATATAGACAGTGTAGTGATTGACTAATGATATAGACAGTGTAGTGATTGACTAATGATTTAGACAGTGTAATGATTGACTAATGATTTAGACAATGTAATGATTGACTAATGATTTAGACAGTCTAATGATTGACTAATGACTAATGATATAGACAGTGTAATGATTGACTATTATTTAGACAGTGTAATGATTGACTAATGATTTAGACAGTGTAATGATTGACTAATGATTTAGACAGTGTAATGATTGACTAATGATATAGACAGTGTAATGATTGACTAATGACTAATGATATAGACAGTGTAATGATTGACTAATGATATAGACAGTGTAATGATTGACTAATGATTTAGACAGTGTAATGATTGACCAATGATTTAGACAGTGTAATGATTGACCAATGATTTAGACAGTGTAATGATTGACTAATGATTTAGAAAGTCTAATGATTGACTAATGACTAATGATTTAGACAGTGTAATGATTGACTAATGATATAGACAGTGTAATGATTGACTAATGATTTAGACAGTGTAATTATTGACTAATGATTTAGACAGTGTAATGATTGACTAATGATTTAGACAGTGTAATGATTGACTAATGATTTAGACAGTGTAATGATTGACTAATGATATAGACAATGTAATGATTGACTAATGACTAATGATTTAGACAGTATAATAATTGAGTAATGACTAATGATTTAGACGGTGTAATGATTGACTAATGATTTTGACAGTCTAATGATTGACTAATGACTAATGATTTAGACGGTGTAATGATTGACTAATGATTTTGACAGTCTAATGATTGACTAATGATATAGACAATGTAATGATTGACTAATGATATAGACAGTGACTAATGATTTAGACAGTGTAATGATTGACTAATGATTTAGACAGTGTAATGATTGACTAATGATTTAGACAATGTAATGATTGACTAATGATTTAGACAGTGTAATGATTGACTAATGATTTAGACGGTGTAATGATTGACTAATGATTTAGACAGTGTAATGATTGACTAATGATTTAGACAATGTAATGATTGACTAATGATTTAGACAGTCTAATGATTGACTAAAGACTAATGATTTAGATAGTATAATAATTGAGTAATGACTAATGATTTAGACAATCTAATGATTGACTAATGACTAATGATTTAGACAGTGTAATGATTGACTAATGATATAGACAGTGTAAAGATTGACTAATGACTTAGACAGTGCAATGATTGATTAATGATTTAGACATTCTAATGATTGATTAATGACTAATGATATAGACAATGTAATGATTGACTAATGATTTAGACAGTGTAATGATTGACTTATGATTTAGACAGTGTAATGATTGACTAATGATTTAGACAATGTAATGATTGACTAATGGTATAGACAGTATAATGATTGACTAATGATTTAGACAGTGTAATGATTGACTAATGATATAGACAGTGACTAATGATTTAGACAGTGTAATGATTGACTAATGATTTAGACAGTGTAATGATTGACTAATGATTTAGACAGTGTAATGATTGACTAATGATTTAGACAATGTAATGATTGACTAATGATTTAGACAGTGTAATGATTGACTAATGATTTAGACAATGTAATGATTGACTAATGATTTAGACAGTGTGTGACAACGGTCTCCTTGGTGTAGGGGATTCACTTCTACTGTAGGAGAAAGGAACTTCAAAACAAAACCTGTGAAAAAACAAACAAAATACAATGTGCAGCAAATTCTAAATGATCAACCTTAAATGAAATTAGACTAAATAACAGAATAGAGTATTTGCACAAAGAGCTTTAAATGTCAATGGATAATTTACAGAATAGACCAGTAAATATATCTGAATTAATGTAATGGTGGGAAAGGCCAGGTCAAATCCACCCTGAGGTAAAACAAAAACCAGAAAGTCTAAATTGCCCCTTTTATGTGAAGAACAGCGGATGACTAATGATTTAGACAGTGTAATGATTGACTAATGATTTAGACAGTGTAATGATTGACTAATGATTTAGACAATGTAATGATTGACTAATGATTTAGACAATGTAATGATTGACTAATGATTTAGACAATGTAATGATTGACTAATGATTTAGACAGTGTAATGATTGACTAATGATTTAGACAGTGTAATGATTGACTAATGATATAGACAGTGTAGTGATTGACTAATGATATAGACAGTGTAGTGATTGACTAATGATTTAGACAGTGTAATGATTGACTAATGATTTAGACAATGTAATGATTGACTAATGATTTAGACAGTGTAATGATTGACTAATGACATAGACAGTGTAATGATTGACTAATGATATAGACAGTGTAATGATTGACTAATGATTTAGACAGTCTAATGATTGACTAATGACTAATGATATAGACAGTGTAATGATTGACTATTATTTAGACAGTGTAATGATTGACTAATGATTTAGACAGTGTAATGATTGACTAATGATTTAGACAGTGTAATGATTGACTAATGATATAGACAGTGTAATGATTGACTAATGACTAATGATATAGACAGTGTAATGATTGACTAATGATATAGACAGTGTAATGATTGACTAATGATTTAGACAGTGTAATGATTGACCAATGATTTAGACAGTGTAATGATTGACCAATGATTTAGACAGTGTAATGATTGACTAATGATTTAGAAAGTCTAATGATTGACTAATGACTAATGATTTAGACAGTGTAATGATTGACTAATGATATAGACAGTGTAATGATTGACTAATGATTTAGACAGTGTAATTATTGACTAATGATTTAGACAGTGTAATGATTGACTAATGATTTAGACAGTGTAATGATTGACTAATGATTTAGACAGTGTAATGATTGACTAATGATATAGACAATGTAATGATTGACTAATGACTAATGATTTAGACAGTATAATAATTGAGTAATGACTAATGATTTAGACGGTGTAATGATTGACTAATGATTTTGACAGTCTAATGATTGACTAATGACTAATGATTTAGACGGTGTAATGATTGACTAATGATTTTGACAGTCTAATGATTGACTAATGATATAGACAATGTAATGATTGACTAATGATATAGACAGTGACTAATGATTTAGACAGTGTAATGATTGACTAATGATTTAGACAGTGTAATGATTGACTAATGATTTAGACAATGTAATGATTGACTAATGATTTAGACAGTGTAATGATTGACTAATGATTTAGACGGTGTAATGATTGACTAATGATTTAGACAGTGTAATGATTGACTAATGATTTAGACAATGTAATGATTGACTAATGATTTAGACAGTCTAATGATTGACTAAAGACTAATGATTTAGATAGTATAATAATTGAGTAATGACTAATGATTTAGACAATCTAATGATTGACTAATGACTAATGATTTAGACAGTGTAATGATTGACTAATGATATAGACAGTGTAAAGATTGACTAATGACTTAGACAGTGCAATGATTGATTAATGATTTAGACATTCTAATGATTGATTAATGACTAATGATATAGACAATGTAATGATTGACTAATGATTTAGACAGTGTAATGATTGACTTATGATTTAGACAGTGTAATGATTGACTAATGATTTAGACAATGTAATGATTGACTAATGGTATAGACAGTATAATGATTGACTAATGATTTAGACAGTGTAATGATTGACTAATGATATAGACAGTGACTAATGATTTAGACAGTGTAATGATTGACTAATGATTTAGACAGTGTAATGATTGACTAATGATTTAGACAGTGTAATGATTGACTAATGATTTAGACAATGTAATGATTGACTAATGATTTAGACAGTGTAATGATTGACTAATGATTTAGACAATGTAATGATTGACTAATGATTTAGACAGTGTGTGACAACGGTCTCCTTGGTGTAGGGGATTCACTTCTACTGTAGGAGAAAGGAACTTCAAAACAAAACCTGTGAAAAAACAAACAAAATACAATGTGCAGCAAATTCTAAATGATCAACCTTAAATGAAATTAGACTAAATAACAGAATAGACCAGTAAATATATCTGAATTAATGTAATGGTGGGAAAGGCCAGGTCAAATCCACCCTGAGGTAAAACAAAAACCAGAAAGTCTAAATTGCCCCTTTTATGTGAAGAACAGCGGATGACTAATGATTTAGACAGTGTAATGATTGACTAATGATTTAGACAGCGTAATGATTGACTAATGATTTAGACAATGTAATGATTGACTAATGATATAGACAGTGTAATGATTGACTAATGATATAGACAGTGTAATGATTGACTAATGATATAGACAGTGTAATGATTGACTAATGATATAGACAGTGTAATGATTGACTAATGATTTAGACAGTGTAATGATTGACTAATGATTTAGACAGTGTAATGATTGACTAATGATTTAGACAGTCTAATGATTGACTAATGACTAATGATATAGACAGTGTAATGATTGACTAATGATTTAGACAGTGTAATGATTGACTAATGATTTAGACAGTCTAATGATTGACTAATGACTAATGATATAGACAGTGTAATGATTGACTAATGATATAGACAGTGTAATGATTGACTAATGATTTAGACAGTCTAATGATTGACTAATGACTAATGATTTAGACAGTGTAATGATTGACTAATGATTTAGAAAGTCTAATGATTGACTAATGACTAATGATTTAGACAGTGTAATGATTGACCAATGATTTAGACAGTGTAATGATTGACTAATGATTTAGAAAGTCTAATGATTGACTAATGACTAATGATTTAGACAGTGTAATGATTGACTAATGATTTAGACAGTGTAATGATTGACTAATGATTTAGACAATGTAATGATTGACTAATGATTTAGACAGTGTAATGATTGACTAATGATTTAGAAAGTCTAATGATTGACTAATGACTAATGATTTAGACAGTGTAATGATTGACTAATGATTTAGACAGTGTAATGATTGACTAATGATTTAGACAGTGTAATGATTGACTAATGATTTAGACAGTGTAATGATTAACCAATGATTTAGACAGTGTAATGATTGACTAATGATTTAGAAAGTCTAATGATTGACTAATGACTAATGATTTAGAAAGTCTAATGATTGACTAATGACTAATGATTTAGACAGTGTAATGATTGACTAATGATTTAGACAGTGTAATGATTGACTAATGATTTAGACAGTGTAATGATTGACTAATGATTTAGACAGTGTAATGATTGACCAAAGATTTAGACAGTGTAATGGATGACTAATGATTTAGAAAGTCTAATGATTGACTAATGACTAATGATTTAGACAGTGTAATGATTGACTAATGATTTAGACAATGTAATGATTGACTAATGATTTAAACAGTGTAATGATTGACTAATGATATAGACAGTGTAATGATTGACTAATGACTAATGATTTAGACAGTATAATAATTGAGTAATGACTAATGATTTAGACAGTCTAATGATTGACTAATGACTAATGATTTAGACAGTGTAATGATTGACTAATGATTTTGACAGTCTAATGATTGACTAATGATATAGACAGTGACTAATGATTTAGACAGTGTAATGATTGACTAATGATTTAGACAGTGTAATGATTGACTAATGATTTAGACAATGTAATGATTGACTAATGATTTAGACAGTGTAATGATTGACTAATGATTTAGACAGTGTAATGATTGACTAATTATTTAGACAGTGTAATGATTTACTAATGATATAGACAGTGTAATGATTGACTAATTATTTAGACAGTGTAATGATTGACTAATGATTTAGACAGTGTAATGATTGACTACTGATTTAGACAGTGTAATGATTGACTAATGATTTAGACATTCTAATGATTGATTAATGACTAATGATATAGACAGTGTAATGATTGACTAATGATTTAGACAGTGTAATGATTGACTAATGGTATAGACAGTGTAATGATTGACTAATGATTTAGACAGTGTAATGATTGACTAATGATATAGACAGTGACTAATGATTTAGACAGTGTAATGATTGACTAATGATTTAGACAGTGTAATGATTGACTAATGATTTAGACAATGTAATGATTGACTAATGATTTAGACAGTGTGTGACAACGGTCTCCTTGGTGTAGGGGATTCACTTCTACTGTAGGAGAAAGGAACTTCAAAACAAAACCTGTGAAAAAACAAATAAAATACAATGTGCAGCAAAATCTAAATGATCAACCTTTAATGAAATTAGACTCACCAGTACAGGTCTACGCGTTTCAGCCCTTATAGGCCTTTATCAAGAGTCTTGATAAAGGCCTATAAGGGCTGAAATGCGTAGACCTGTACTGGTGAGTCTAATTTCATTTAAGGTTGATCATTTAGAATTTGCTGCACATTGTATTTTGTTTGTTTGTTTGTTTTTTCACAGGTTTTGTTTTGAAGTTCCTTTCTCCTACACTAGAAGTGAATCCCCTACACCAAGGAGACCGTTGTCCCAAATCCCATAACACTGCCAGAATTTAATACCTCACACCAATGGAGCTTGTTTGCTCTAAGTTCTAAGCACTGACACACACTTTGGATTATCCTTGTTTTTTCACGCATTTTTCGCACAGAATTTCTGCATTTTAAATCTTTACACAGACTATTATCCATTTGTGGACTACCACTGTTTATTGTTTATTAACTTTTGGAGCATAGTGAATTCTGTGACATTTGGAGTTTTTTTATTTGTGCATATCGTCATTTTTTTATATATATTTTTTATATAATTTTTGTGCTATCCACATTTTTTACTTATCTTTTTGGACACCTTTTTATTTTTTCCTCATTTTTCATTACCAGAATTTTTTTCCAACCTGGACACTTAAGGGTCTGCTACCCACTCGGTATCATAATATCCACCGGAGTGGATAACCTACCTTGACCTACTGTAGCGTACCGTTTCTTATTAATTTTTGAAACTTCCTTTCATGGTTTAGCATTTTAATATTTGTTATTCCTTTCTGTTCCTTGCATTGTATTTTATTTTTATTTATATCACATTGCATTTGTACCATGGATCCATGAGAACACACTGTTTTTAATTGTTTTAACTTAATTGTTTTAATCATATTGTAATAATAAATCCCCTTATTGCATTACACCTAGCCTCCATCAGTTGGCGCCTGGGACCCCTTTTCTTTGTAATGACTAATGATTTAGACAGTGTAATGATTGACTAATGATATAGACAGTGTAATGATTGACTAATGATATAGACAGTGCAATGATTGACTAATGATTTAGACAGTGTAATGATTGACTAATGACTAATGATATAGACAGTCTAATGATTGACTAATGATATAGACAGTGTAATGATTGACTAATGATATAGACAGTGTAATGATTGACTAATGACTAATGATTTAGACAGTGTAATGATTGACTAATTATTTAGACAGTGTAATGATTGACTAATGATATAGACAGTGTAATGATTGACTAATGATATAGACAGTGTAATGATTGACAAATGACTAATTATTTAGACAGTGTAATGATTGACTAATGATATAGACAGTGTAATGATTGACTAATGATATAGACAGTGTAATGATTGACTAATTATATAGACAGTGTAATGATTGACTAATGACTAATGATTTAGACAGTGCAATGATTGACTAATGATTTAGACAGTGTAATGATTGACTAATGATTTAGACAGTGTAATGATTGACTAATGATTTAGACAGTGTAATGACTGACTAATGATTTAGACAGTGTAATGATTGACTAATGATTTAGACAGTGTAATGATTGACTAATGATTTAGACAGTCTAATGATTGACTAATGACTAATGATATAGACAGTGTAATGATTGACTAATGATATAGACAGTGTAATGATTGACTAATGATTTAGACAGTCTAATGATTGACTAATGACTAATGATTTAGACAGTGTAATGATTGACCAATGATTTAGACAGTGTAATGATTGACCAATGATTTAGACAGTCTAATGATTGACTAATGATTTAGAAAGTCTAATGATTGACTAATGACTAATGATTTAGACAGTGTAATGATTGACTAATGATTTAGACAGTGTAATGATTGACTAATGATTTAGACAATGTAATGATTGACTAATGATTTAGACAGTGTAATGATTGACTAATGATTTAGAAAGTCTAATGATTGACTAATGACTAATGATTTAGACAGTGTAATGATTGACTAATGATTTAGACAGTGTAATGATTGACTAATGATTTAGACAGTGTAATGATTGACTAATGATTTAGAAAGTCTAATGATTGACTAATGACTAATGATTTAGACAGTGTAATGATTGACCAATGATTTAGACAGTGTAATGATTGACTAATGATTTAGAAAGTCTAATGATTGACTAATGACTAATGATTTAGACAGTGTAATGATTGACTAATGATTTAGACAATGTAATGATTGACTAATGATTTAGACAGTGTAATGATTGACTAATGATATAGACAGTTTAATGATTGACTAATGACTAATGATTTAGACAGTCTAATGATTGACTAATGACTAATGATTTAGACAGTGTAATGATTGACTAATGATTTTGACAGTCTAATGATTGACTAATGATATAGACAATGTAATGATTGACTAATGATATAGACAGTGACTAATGATTTAGACAGTGTAATGATTGACTAATGATTTAGACAGTGTAATGATTGACTAATGATTTAGACAATGTAATGATTGACTAATGATTTAGACAGTGTAATGATTGACTAATAATTTAGACGGTGTAATGATTGACTAATGATTTAGACAGTGTAATGATTGACTAATGATTTAGACAATGTAATGATTGACTAATGATTTAGATAGTCTAATGATTGACTAAAGACTAATGATTTAGACAGTATAATAATTGAGTAATGACTAATGATTTAGACAATCTAATGATTGACTAATGACTAATGATTTAGACAGTGTAATGATTGACTAATGATATAGACAGTGTAAAGATTGACTAATGACTTAGACAGTGTAATGATTGACTAATGATTTAGACATTCTAATGATTGATTAATGACTAATGATATAGACAATGTAATGATTGACTAATTATTTAGACAGTGTAATGATTGACTAATGATATAGACAGTGTAATGATTGACTAATTATTTAGACAGTGTAATGATTGACTAATGATTTAGACAGTGTAATGATTGACTAATGATTTAGACATTCTAATGATTGATTAATGACTAATGATATAGACAGTGTAATGATTGACTAATGATTTAGACAGTGTAATGATTGACTAATGATTTAGACAGTGTAATGATTGACTAATGATTTAGACAATGTAATGATTGACTAATGGTATAGACAGTGTAATGATTGACTAATGATTTAGACAGTGTAATGATTGACTAATGATTTAGACAGTGTAATGATTGACTAATGATATAGACAGTGACTAATGATTTAGACAGTGTAATGATTGACTAATGATTTAGACAGTGTAATGATTGACTAATGATTTAGACAGTGTAATGATTGACTAATGATTTAGACAGTGTAATGATTGACTAATGATATAGACAGTGACTAATGATTTAGACAGTGTAATGATTGACTAATGATTTAGACAGTGTAATGATTGACTAATGATATAGACAGTGACTAATGATTTAGACAGTGTAATGATTGACTAATGGTATAGACAGTGTAATGATTGACTAATGATTTAGACAGTGTAATGATTGACTAATGATTTAGACAATGTAATGATTGACTAATGATTTAGACAGTGTGTGACAACGGTCTCCTTGGTGTAGGGGATTCACTTCTACTGTAGGAGAAAGGAACTTCAAAACAAAACCTGTGAAAAAACAAATAAAATACAATGTGCAGCAAAATCTAAATGATCAACCTTAAATGAAATTAGACTCACCAGTACAGGTCTACGCGTTTCAGCCCTTATAGGCCTTTATCAAGAGTCTTGATAAAGGCCTATAAGGGCTGAAATGCGTAGACCTGTACTGGTGAGTCTAATTTCATTTAAGGTTGATCATTTAGAATTTGCTGCACATTGTATTTTGTTTGTTTGTTTGTTTGTTTTTTCACAGGTTTTGTTTTGAAGTTCCTTTCTCCTACACTAGAAGTGAATCCCCTACACCAAGGAGACCGTTGTCCCAAATCCCATAACACTGCCAGAATTTAATACCTCGCACCAATGGAGCTTGTTTGCTCTAAGTTCTAAGCACTGACACACACTTTGGATTATCCTTGTTTTTTCACGCATTTTTCGCACAGAATTTCTGCATTTTAAATCTTTACACAGACTATTATCCATTTGTGGACTACCACTGTTTATTGTTTATTAACTTTTGGAGCATAGTGAATTCTGTGACATTTGGAGTTTTTTTATTTGTGCATATCGTCATTTTTTTATATATATTTTTTATATAATTTTTGTGCTATCCACATTTTTTACTTATCTTTTTGGACACCTTTTTATTTTTTCCTCATTTTTCATTACCAGAATTTTTTTCCAACCTGGACACTTAAGGGTCTGCTACCCACTCGGTATCATAATATCCACCGGAGTGGATAACCTACCTTGACCTACCGTTTCTTATGAATTTTTGAAACTTCCTTTCATGGTTTAGCATTTTAATATTTGTTATTCCTTTCTGTTCCTTGCATTGTATTTTATTTTTATTTATATCACATTGCATTTGTACCATGGATCCATGAGAACACACTGTTTTTAATTGTTTTAACTTAATTGTTTTAATCATATTGTAATAATAAATCCCCTTATTGCACTACACCTAGCCTCCATCAGTTGGCGCCTGGGACCCCTTTTCTTTGTAATGACTAATGATTTAGACAGTGTAATGATTGACTAATGATATAGACAGTGTAATGATTGACTAATGATATAGACAGTGCAATGATTGACTAATGACTAATGATTTAGACAGTGTAATGATTGACTAATGACTAATGATATAGACAGTCTAATGATTGACTAATGATTTAGACAGTGTAATGATTGACTAATGATTTAGACAGTGTAATGATTGACTAATGATATAGACAGTGTAATGATTGACTAATGATATAGACAGTGTAATGATTGACTAATGACTAATGATTTAGACAGTGTAATGATTGACTAATTATTTAGACAGTGTAATGATTGACTAATGATATAGACAGTGTAATGATTGACTAATGATATAGACAGTGTAATGATTGACTAATGATATAGACAGTGTAATGATTGACAAATGACTAATTATTAAGACAGTGTAATGATTGACTAATGATATAGACAGTGTAATGATTGACTAATGACTAATGATATAGACAGTGTAATGATTGACTAATGACTAATGATATAGACAGTGTAATGATTGACTAATGATATAGACAGTGTAATGATTGACTAATGATATAGACAGTGTAATGATTGACTAATGATATAGACAGTGTAATGATTGACTAATGATATAGACAGTGTAATGATTGACTAATGATTTAGACAGTGTAATGATTGACTAATGATTTAGACAGTGTAATGATTGACTAATGATTTAGACAGTGTAATGATTGACTAATGATTTAGACAGTGTAATGATTGACTAATGATATAGACAGTGTAATGATTGACTAATGACTAATGATTCAGACAGTGTAATGATTGACTAATTATTTAGAAAGTGTAATGATTGACTAATGATATAGACAGTGTAATGATTGACTAATGACTAATTATTTAGACAGTGTAATGATTGACTAATGATATAGACAGTGTAATGATTGAACGTTTTAAACTAGGCAAAGGGGGGGAGGGTCAATTTGAACAAAATAGAACAGAGAGATCAGTGTCTGAATATGTCACTCCATTAATATCTCAAGGAAGGGATGACTTAAGAAATGTCACATTAGAAAGTATAGAGGAAAGTACACCAAGTAGCAGCAGAAAGCACATGAAAATTAAATGTATGACAACAAATGCAAGAAGCATGACAGGTAAAATGGGGGAGCTGACGCTCTTAGTTGCAGAAGAGGACTATGATGTTATCAGTATAACTGAAACTTGGTGGGATGATTCACATGACTGGGCAGTTAACTTAGAGGGGTATACATTATTTAGGAGGGACAGGAATAATAAAAGGGGTGGAGGAATCTGCATGTATATTAAACCTGACCTTAAACCTACAATAAGGGAAGATATTTATGATACAAGTGACAATGTAGAGACCCTGTGGGTTGAAATAAAGAGTGGGGGGAAAAATCCTAAAAAAATATTACTAGGAACATGCTACAAGCCTCCCAACATTAGTGACCCAGAGGAAACTCAACTACTTATCCAAATAGGTAAGGCTGCTAATAACAGTGCTGTAATTATGGGAGATTTTAACTACCCTGATATAAACTGGGCCAATGAAACTAGTAATTCAGCTAAGGGGGATAGATTTTTAAATGTTCTCAGGGATAACTTCTTGTCACAATTAATAGAGGAGCCAACTAGGAGTAAAGCTATATTGGATTTAGTGCTATCAAACAATACAGATATAATATCAAACATAGAAGTTAAAGAACATTTGGGTAACAGTGATCATAACATGGTCACATTTGAAATCTCTTTTCATATGCAGTGTTTTAAAGGCTTAACTAAGACTTTTAATTTCAAGAAAGCAAAATTCAACGATTTAAGGAAATCATTAAATAATATAAATTGGGACAATGTATTTTCTAATAAAAATACAGAGGATAAATGGATAATATTTAAAAATTTGTTAAATAAATATACATATCAATACATACCATATGGTTATAAAAATAAAAATAAAAAAAATAAGCCGTTATGGCTAAATAAAAATGTGTTAAAAGAAATTAGGAAAAAACGTAGGGCATTTAAATTATTATAAGAAAATAGTACAGACTCAGCATACAATATTTATAAGGAATGTAACAAAGCATGCAAAAAAGCAATCAAATTAGCCAAAATTGAAAATGAAAAATTAATTGCCAAGGATTCTAAGTCTAACCCTAAAAGGTTCTTTAAGTACATAAATAGCAAAAAATCTAAGAAGGATAATATAGGTACATTAAAATGTGTGGAGGGTAGCATGATAAATAATGACAGGGAGAAGGCTGAGGTACTAAACCAGTTTTTTTCTTCAGTATACACAAGAGAGGAACCATTGAATGATACTTTGGAACAGAATAGAACATGCCAGTCCATACCACTAACTGGGTTTTGTTTAGAGGATATCAGGAAAAAACTAAAAAATATTAAGGTAAATAAAACTCCAGGCCCAGATGGAATACACCCAAGGGTGTTAAGTGAACTTAGCACTGTTATAGACAAACCTTTACTCTTAATTTTTCAAGACTCATTATCCTCAGGCATGGTACCCCAGGATTGGCGTAAAGCTGATGTGGTGCCACTCTTCAAAAAGGGAAGCAGGGATGATCCAGGAAGCTATAGACCAGTTAGTCTGACATCAATAGTGGGGAAGATATTTGAAGGGATTATAAGGGATTATATTGATGAGCATATTCGTGTAAACAAGATTATGAGTTCTAATCAGCATGGCTTTAGGAGAAATAGATCATGTCAAACTAATCTAATTAGATTCTACGAGGAAGTAAGTAAAAATATAGATAAAGGGGAATCAGTTGATGTGATATACTTAGATTTTGCAAAGGCATTTGATACAGTGCCACATGAGAGATTAATGCACAAAATTAAGGGACTGGGAATAGCTGAAAATGTTAGCTCATGGATAAATAACTGGATAAAAGATAGGGAGCAACGAGTAGCAGTAAATGGATCATACTCAGATTGGACAAAGGTAATCAGTGGCGTCCCCCAGGGATCAGTACTGGGCCCTGTTCTTTTTAATATTTTTATAAATGACTTGGAGCAAGGATTAAATAGCGACATCTCTATTTTTGCAGATGATACTAAGTTAAGTAAGGTCATTAGGTCAGAGCAGGATGAACTCTCTTTGCAAAGGGATTTGCTAAAATTAGAACTATGGGCAAGTGAATGGAAAATGAGATTTAATACGGAAAAATGTAAGGTTCTACATTTTGGAAGTAAAAATAAGCAGGCTATGTATTTTTTAAATGGGACAAGACTTAGCCAAACACAGGAGGAAAGGGATTTGGGAGTAGTAATAGATAACAAGCTAAATATGAGTGCACAATGCAGGGCAGCGGCTTCAAAGGCTAATAAGATACTAGCATGTATTAAAAGAGGCATTGATTCAAGGGAGGAAAGCATAATTCTGTCATTATATAAAGCCCTGGTAAGACCTCACCTTGAGTTTGGAGTGCAGTTCTGGGGACCGATTGCTAAAAAAGATATTGCAGAACTAGAAAAAGTTCAGAGAAGGGCCACAAAGCTAATAAGGGGATTGGAGAAATTAACCTATGAGGAGAGGCTAGCCAAACTGGGTCTGTTCTCTTTAGAAAAAAGGCGCTTGAGAGGTGACATGATTACTTTATATAAATATATTCAAGGCCCATATACAGAGATGGCAGAGGCTCTTTTTATTCCAAGAAAATTGGTTCTGACAAGAGGTCATAATTTAAGGTTGAAGGAAAGGAGATTTAATCTCCTGCAACGGAAACGTTTTTTCACTGTAAGAGCAATAAAATTGTGGAACTCATTACCAAAGGAGGTAGTGAATGCCAATACCATAGATACATTTAAAAATAGTCTGGATAAATTTCTGTATATAAACAAAATTCATGGATATGATTGCTAGTATTAAATGGGTCACATTTTAATGGGGTTATTTAAGCTTAACTGGAGCTTTTTGTAAGTATTTTAGATTTGTATAGGTTGAACTCGATGGACTTCAGTCTTTTTTCAACCTTATCTACTATGATATAGACAGTGTAATGATTGACTAATGACTAATGATATAGACAGTGTAATGATTGACTAATGATATAGACAGTGTAATGATTGACTAATGATATAGACAGTGTAATGATTGACTAATGACTAATGATATAGACAGTGTAATGATTGACTAATGATATAGACAGTGTAATGATTGACTAATGACTAATTATTTAGACAGTGTAATGATTGACTAATGATATAACAGTGTAATGATTGACTAATGACTAATTATTTAGACAGTGTAATGATTGACTAATGATTTAGACATTCTAATGATTGACTAATGATATAGACAGTGTAATGATTGACTAATGACTAATGATATAGACAGTGTAATGATTGACTAATGATATAGACAGTGTAATGATTGACTAATGACTAATGATATAGACAGTGTAATGATTGACTAATGATATAGACAGTGTAATGATTGACTAATGATATAGACAGTGTAATGATTGACTAATGATATAGACAGTGTAATGATTGACTAATGATATAGACAGTGTAATGATTGACTAATGATATAGACAGTGTAATGATTGACTAATGACTAATTATTTAGACAGTGTAATGATTGACTAATGATATAGACAGTGTAATGATTGACTAATGATATAGACAGTGTAATGATTGACTAATGATATAGACAGTGTAATGATTGACTAATGATATAGACAGTGTAATGATTGACTTATGCATAATGATTTAGACAGTGTAATGATTGACTAATGATATAGACAGTGCAATGATTGACTAATGATTTAGACAGTGTAATGATTGACTAATGACTAATGATATAGACAGTCTAATGATTGACTAATGATTTAGACAGTGTAATGATTGACTAATGATTTAGACAGTGTAATGATTGACTAATGATATAGACAGAGTAATGATTGACTAATGATATAGACAGTGTAATGATTGACTAATGACTAATGATTTAGACAGTGTAATGATTGACTAATTATTTAGACAGTGTAATGATTGACTAATGATATAGACAGTGTAATGATGGACAAATGACTAATTATTTAGACAGTGTAATGATTGACTAATGATATAGACAGTGTAATGATTGACTAATGACTAATGATATAGACAGTGTAATGATTGACTAATGATATAGACAGAGTAATGATTGACTAATGATATAGACAGTGTAATGATTGACTAATGACTAATGATTTAGACAGTGTAATGATTGACTAATTATTTAGACAGTGTAATGATTGACTAATGATATAGACAGTGTAATGATGGACAAATGACTAATTATTTAGACAGTGTAATGATTGACTAATGATATAGACAGTGTAATGATTGACTAATGACTAATGATATAGACAGTGTAATGATTGACTAATGACTAATGATATAGACAGTGTAATGATTGACTAATGATATAGACAGTGCAATGATTGACTAATTATATAGACAGTGTAATGATTGACTAATGACTAATGATTTAGACAGTGCAATGATTGACTAATGATTTAGACAGTGTAATGATTGACTAATGATTTAGACAGTGTAATGATTGACTAATGATTTAGACAGTGTAATGATTGACTAATGATTTAGACAGTCTAATGATTGACTAATGATTTAGACAGTGTAATGATTGACTAATGATTTAGACAGTGTAATGATTGACTAATGACTAATGATATAGACAGTGTAATGATTGACTAATGACTAATGATATAGACAGTCTAATGATTGACTAATGATTTAGACAGTGTAATGATTGACTAATGATTTAGACAGTGTAATGATTGACTAATGACTAATGATATAGACAGTGTAATGATTGACTAATGACTAATGATATAGACAGTGTAATGATTGACTAATGATATAGACAGTGTAATGATTGACTAATGATATAGACAGTGTAATGATTGACTAATGATATAGACAGTGTAATGATTGACTAAGGATTTAGACAGTGTAATGATTGACTAAGGATTTAGACAGTGTAATGATTGACTAAGGATTTAGACAGTGTAATGATTGACTAATGATTTAGACAGTGTAATGATTGACTAATGATTTAGACAGTCTAATGATTGACTAATGATTTAGACAGTGTAATGATTGACTAATGATATAGACAGTGCAATGATTGACTAATGATTTAGACAGTGTAATGATTGACTAATGACTAATGATATAGACAGTCTAATGATTGACTAATGATTTAGACAGTGTAATGATTGACTAATGATTTAGACAGTGTAATGATTGACTAATGATATAGACAGTGTAATGATTGACTAATGATATAGACAGTGTAATGATTGACTAATGACTAATGATTTAGACAGTCTAATGATTGACTAATGATTTAGACAGTGTAATGATTGACTAATGATTTAGATAGTGTAATGATTGACTAATGATATAGACAGTGTAATGATTGACTAATGATATAGACAGTGTAATGATTGACTAATGACTAATGATTTAGACAGTGTAATGATTGACTAATTATTTAGACAGTGTAATGATTGACTAATGATATAGACAGTGTAATGATTGACTAATGATATAGACAGTGTAATGATTGACAAATGACTAATTATTTAGACAGTGTAATGATTGACTAATGATATAGACAGTGTAATGATTGACTAATGACTAATGATATAGACAGTGTAATGATTGACTAATGACTAATGATATAGACAGTGTAATGATTGACTAATGATATAGACAGTGTAATGATTGACTAATGATATAGACAGTGTAATGATTGACTAATGACTAATGATTTAGACAGTGCAATGATTGACTAATGATTTAGACAGTGTAATGTTTGACTAATGATTTAGACAGTGTAATGATTGACTAATGATTTAGACAGTGTAATGATTGACTAATGATTTAGACAGTGTAATGATTGACTAATGATTTAGACAGTGTAATGATTGACTAATGATTTAGACAGTCTAATGATTGACTAATGATTTAGACAGTGTAATGATTGACTAATGATATAGACAGTGACTAATGATTTAGACAGTGTAATGATTGACTAATGATTTAGACAGTGTAATGATTGACTAATGATTTAGACAGTGTAATGATTGACTAATGATTTAGACAGTGTAATGATTGACTAATGATATAGACAGTGTAATGATTGACTAATGATTTAGACAGTGTAATGATTGACTAATGATTTAGACAGTGTAATGATTGACTAATGATTTAGACAGTGTAATGATTGACTAATGACTAATTATTTAGACAGTGTAATGATTGACTAATGATTTAGACATTCTAATGATTGACTAATGATTTAGACAGTGTAATGATTGACTAATGACTAATGATATAGACAGTGTAATGATTGACTAATGATTTAGACAGTGTAATGATTGACTAATGATTTAGACAGTGTAATGATTGACTAATGACTAATGATTTAGACAGTGTAATGATTGACTAATGACTAATGATTTAGACAGTGTAATGATTGACTAATGATTTAGACAGTGTAATGATTGACTAATGACTAATGATTTAGACAGTGTAATGATTGACTAATGACTAATGATTTAGACAGTGTAATGATTGACTAATGACTAATGATTTAGACAGTGTAATGATTGACTAATGATTTAGACAGTGTAATGATTGACTAATGATTTAGACAGTGTAATGATTGACTAATGACTAATTATTTAGACAGTGTAATGATTGACTAATGATTTAGACATTCTAATGATTGACTAATGATTTAGACAGTGTAATGATTGACTAATGACTAATGATATAGACAGTGTAATGATTGACTAATGATATAGACAGTGTAATGATTGACTAATGACTAATTATTTAGACAGTGTAATGATTGACTAATGATATAGACAGTGTAATGATTGACTAATGACTAATTATTTAGACAGTGTAATGATTGACTAATGATTTAGACATTCTAATGATTGACTAATGATATAGACAGTGTAATGATTGACTAATGATATAGACAGTGTAATGATTGACTAATGATATAGACAGTGTAATGATTGACTAATGATATAGACAGTGTAATGATTGACTAATGATATAGACAGTGTAATGATTGACTAATGATATAGACAGTGTAATGATTGACTAATGATATAGACAGTGTAATGATTGACTTATGAATAATGATTTAGACAGTGTAATGATTGACTAATGATTTAGACAGTCTAATGATTGACTAATGATATAGACAGTGTAATGATTGACTAATGATATAGACAGTGTAATGATTGACTAATGATTTAGACAGTGTAATGATTGACTAATGATATAGACAGTGTAATGATTGACTAATGACTAATGATATAGACAGTGTAATTATTGACTAATGATTTAGACAGTCTAATGATTGACTAATGACTAATGATTTAGACAGTGTAATGATTGACTAATGATTTAGACAATGTAATGATTGACTAATGACTAATTATTTAGACAGTGTAATGATTGACTAATGATTTAGACAGTGTAATGATTGACTAATGATATAGACAGTGTAATGATTGACTAATGACTAATGATATAGACAGTGTAATGATTGACTAATGATTTAGACAGTCTAATGATTGACTAATGACTAATGATTTAGACAGTGTAATGATTGACTAATGATTTAGACAATGTAATGATTGACTAATGATTTAGACAGTGTAATGATTGACTAATGACTAATTATTTAGACAGTGTAATGATTGACTAATGATATAGACAGTGTAATGATTGACTAATGATTTAGACAGTGTAATGATTGACTAATGATATAGACAGTGTAATGATTGACTAATGATATAGACAGTGTAATGATTGACTAATGATATAGACAGTGTAATGATTGACTAATGATTTAGACAGTGTAATGATTGACTAATGATATAGACAGTGTAATGATTGACTAATTATTTAGACAGTGTAATGATTGACTAATGATATAGAAAGTGTAATGATTGACTAATGATATAGACAGTGTAATGATTGACTAATGATATAGACAGTGTAATGATTGACTAATGATATAGACAGTGTAATGCCTCTATGTCAGGTGTTCTACAGAAGGGTTTAGGAGCCTAAGAAGCAGATATGCAGAGCATTGGAGAGAACTGGTGAAAGAAACATACGCTGAACAGATAATTCTACATTAGTTATTACAACATGTAACCAGACAATCATTATGTATTATTATATTTTTGTGTTCTTCCTTATTTCCAGGCCTGCTAATATGCTGCTCAGCCAGGTAAACCGGGATGCATCAGTTATAGTTAAATGTCATGAGTATTTGCACAAAGAGCTTTAAATGTCAATGGATAATTAACAGAATAGACCAGTAAATATATCTGAATTAATGTAATGGTGGGAAAGGCCAGGTCAAATCCATCCTGAGGTAAAACAAAAACCAGAAAGTCTAAATTGCCCCTTTTATGTGAAGAACATCGGATGAGCCATGAGTGGAGTGTAATTTTCATGTCATTTAGTTTTATTCAGAAAGATTCATTCGATATCAAAAATGTTTTCCTGTTCTAAGAAGTTTAACCCATTTGTTTCTTTTTTATACAATTACTGATGTAATTTATTTTTCAGGCTGTATTATCTGTTGTTTAATATGTAGGAGCTATAACAAATGTCAGGGGCACAGGGTGAGGTCATTAACCCCCACTAGACAATCAAGTACACAGGGAGAGGTCATGTACCCCCAACTAGACAACCAGAGACACAGAGAGAGATTATGCCCCCCCACTAGACAACCAGGGACAAAGGGAGGGGTCATGTACCCTCACTAGACAACCAAAGACAAAGAGAGAGATCATGAACCCCCACTAGACAACCAGAGACACAGAGAGAGATCATGTACACTCACTAGACAACCAGAGACACAGGGAGAGGTCATGCACCCCCACTAGACAACCAGGGACACAGGGAGAGGTCATTAACCCCCACTAGACAATCAAGTACACAGGGAGAGGTCATGTACCCCCACTAGACAATCAAGTACACAGGGAGAGGTTATGTACCCCCACTAGACAACAAGAGACACAGGGAGAAGTCATGTAGCCCCACTAGACAACCAGAGACACAGGGATAGGTCATGCACCACCACTAGACAACAAGAGACACAGGGATAGGTCATGCATCACCACTAGACAACAAGAGACACAGGGAGAGGTCATGCACCTCCACTAGACAACCAGAGACACAGGGAGATGTCATGCACCCCGACTAGACAACAAGAGACACAGGGAGAAGTCATGCACCCACACTAGATAACCAGAGACACAGGGAGAGGTCATGCACCCACTAGACAATAAGAGACACAGGGAGAGATCCTGCACCCCACTAAGCAACCAGAGACATAGGGAGAGGGCATTAACCCCCACTAGACAACGAGAGACACAGGGAGAGGTCATGTACCCCCACTAGACAACCAGAGACACAGGGAGAGGTCATGCACCCCCACTAGACAACAAGGGACAAAGGGGGAGGTCATGTACCCCCACTATACAACAAGAGACACAGGGAGAGGTCATGTACCCCTGCTAGACAACTAGAGACACAGGGAGAGGTCATGTTCCCCCACAAAACAATCAAGTACACAGGGAGAGGTCATGTACCCCCACTAGACCACAAGAAACACAGGGAGAGGTCATGTACCCCTACTAGACAACTAGAGACACAGGGAGAGGTCATGTACCCCCACAAAACAATCAAGTACACAGGGAGAGGTCATGTACCCCCACTAGACCACAAGAGACACAGGGAGAGGTCATGTACCCCCACTAGACAACAAGAGACACAGGGAGAGGTCATGTAGCCCCACTAGACAACAAGAGGAAAAGGGAGAGATCATGCACCCCCACTAGACAACCAGAGACACAAGGAGAAGTCAAGTACTACCACTAGACAACCAGAGACACAGGGAGAGGTTCTGCACCCCCACTAGACACCCAGAGACACAGAGAGAGATCATGTACCCCCACTAGACAACCAGAGACACAGGGAGAGGTCATGCACCCCACTAGACAACAAGGGACACAGGGAGAGGTCATGTACACCAACTAGACAACAAGGGACAAAGGGAGAGGTCATGTACCCCCACTATACAACAAGAGACACAGGGAGAGGTCATGTACCCCCACGAGACAACTAGAGACACAGGGAGAGGTCATGTACCCCCACTAGACCACAAGAGACACAGGGAGAGGTCATGTACCCCTACTAGACAACTAGAGACACAGGGAGAGGTCATGTACCCACACAAAACAATCAAGTACACAGGGAGAGGTCATGTACCCCCACTAGACCACAAGAGACACAGGGAGAGGTCATGTACCGCCACTAGACAACAAGAGACACAGGGAGAGGTCATGTAGCCCCACTAGACAACAAGAGGCAAAGGGAGAGATCATGCACCCCCACTAGACAACCAGAGACACAGGGAGAAGTCATGTACCCCTACTAGACAACCAGAGACACAGGGAGAAGTCATGTACCCCCACTAGACAACAGACACAAGGATAGGTCATAAACACCCACTAGACAACCAGAGACACAGGGAGAGGTCATGTACCCCCACTAGACAACAGACACAAGGAGAGGTCATGCACCCCCACTAGACAACCAGAGACACAGGGAGAGGTCATGTACCCCCACTAGACAACAAGAGACACAGGAAGAGATCCCGCACCCCACTAAACAACCAGAGACACAGGGAGAGATCCTGCACCCCCACTAGACAACCAGAGACACAGGTAGAAATACTGCACCCCCACTGGACAACCAGAGGCACAAGGAAAGGTCATGCATCCCCACCAGACAACTAGAGACACAGGAAGAGGTTCTGCACCCCAACTAGACAACAAGAGATACAGGGAAAGGTCATGAGCTCCCACTAGACAACCAGGGACCCAGGAAAAGGTCATGCACCCCCACTAGAAAACCAGAGACACAGGGAGAGGTAATTCACCCCCACTAGACAACAATAGACACAGGAAGAGGTTACCCCCACTAGACAACAAGAGACACAGGGAGAGGTCCTGCCCCCCTCAACAACAAAACACACAGAGAGAGGTCATGCACCACCAGTGGACAACAATAGACACAGAGAGAGGTCATGCACCACCAGTGGACAACAATAGACACAGAGAGAGGTCATGCACCACCATTGGACAACAAGAGACACAGGAAGATATCATGCACCACCACTAGACAACCAGGGACACAGGGAGAGGCCATGCACCACCATTGGACAACAAGAGATACATGGAACGGTCATGCACCACCAGTAGACAACCAGGGACACGGGAAGAGATCATGTACCCCCACTAGACAACCAGAGACACAGAGAGAGATCATCTATCCTTACTAGACAACCAGAGACACAGGGAGAGGTCATGCACCCCCACTAGACAACCAGGGACACAGGGAGAGGTCATGTACCCCCACTAGACAACCAGGGACACAGGGAGAGGTCATGTACCCCCACTAGACAACAATAGACACAGGGAGAGGTCATGTAGCCATACTAGACAACAAGAGACAAAGGGAGAGATCATGCACCCCCACTTGACAACCAGAGACACAGGGAGAAGTCATGTACCCCAACTAGACAACCAGAGACACAGGGAGAAGTCATGCACCACCACTAGACAACCAGAGACACAGGAAGAGGTCATGCACCCCCACTAGACAACCAGAGACACAGGGAGAGGTCATGCATCACCACTAGACAACCAGGTGCACAGGGAGAGGTCATGCACCGCCATTGGACAACAAAAGACACATAGAGAGGTCATGCACCACCACTAGACAACCAGAGACACAGGGAGAGGTCATGCACCCCCACTAGACAACCAGAGACACAGGGAGAGGTCATGCACCCCCACTAGACAACCAGGGATTCAGGGAGAGCTGATGTACCCCCACTACACAACCAGAGACACAGGGAGAGGTCATGGACCACCATTGGACAAGAGACACAGGTAGAGATCATGCACCCCCACTAGACAACAAGAAACACAGGGAGAGATCCTGCACCCCCACTAGACAACCAGAGACACAGGTATAAATACTGCACCCCCCACTAGACAAGCAGAACACAGGGAAAGGTCATGCACCCCCACCAGACAACTAGAGACACAGGAAGAGGTCCTGCACCCCCACTAGACAACCAGAGACACAGGGAGAGGTCATGAGCTCCCACTAGACAACCAGGGACCCAGGAAAAGGTCATGCACCCCCACTAGACAACAAGAGACACAGGGAGAGTTCCTGCACCCTCACTCGACAACAAGAGGCACAGGGAGAGGTCATGCACCCCACTCAACAACAAGAGACACAGGGAGAGGTCACCCCCACTAGACAACAAGAGACACAGGGAGAGGTCATACCCCCCCTCAACAAAAAAAGACACAGGGAGAGATCATGCACCACCATTGGACAACAAGAGACACAGACAGAGGTCATGCACCACCATTGGACAACAAGAGACACAGGTAGAGGTCATGCACCCCTACTAGACAACCAGGGACACAGATAGAAGTCATGCACCCCCACTGAACAAAAAGGAACACAGGGAGAGGTCATGCACCACCATTGGACAACAAGAGACACAGGTAGAGGTCATACACCACCACTAGACAACCAGAGACGCAGGGAGAGGTCATGCACCCCCACTAGACAACCAGAAACACAGGGAGAGGTCATGCACCACCACTAGACAACCAGGTACACAGGGAGAGGTCATGCACCACCACTAGACAACCAGGTACACAGGGAGAGGTCATGCACCGCCATTGGACAAGAGACACAGGTAGAGATCATGCACCCCCACTAGACAACCAGGGATACAGGGAGAGGTCATGCACCCCACTCAACAACAAGAGACACAGGGAGAGGTCACCCCCACTAGACAACAAGTGACACAGGGAGAGGTCATGTACCCCTACTAGACAACCAAAGACACAGGGATAGGTCATGCACCCCCACTAGACAACAAGGGACACAGAGAGAGGTCATGTACCCCCACTAGACAACAAGAGACACGGGGAGAGGTCATCTACCCCCACTAGACAACCAGAGACACAGGGATAGGTCATGCACCCTCACTAGACAACAAGGGACAAAGAGAGAGGTCATGTACCCCCACTAGACAACAAGAGACACAGGGAGAGGTCATGAACCCCCACTAGACAACCAGAGACACAGGGAGAGGTCATGTAGCCCTACTAGACAACAAGAGACAAAGGGAGAGATTGCACCCCCCACTTGACAACTAGAGACACAGGGAGAAGTCATGTACCCCAACTAGACAACCAGAGACATGGGGAGAGTTCATGCACCACCACTGGACAACAAGAGACACATAGAGAGATCATGTACCTCCACTAGACAACCAGAGACACAGGGAAAGGTCATGCACCACCATTGGACAAAAGACACAGGTAGAGATCATGCACCCCCACTAGACAACCAGGGATACAGGGAGAAGTCATGCACCCCACTCGACAACAAGAGACACAGGGAGAGGTCACCCCCACTAGACAACAAGAGACACAGGTAGAGGTCATGCACCACCTTTGGACAACAAGAGACACAGGGAGAGATCCTGCACCCCCACTAGACAAGCAGAGACACAGGGAGAGGTCATGTACCCCCACTAGACAACCAGAGACATAGAGAGAGGTCATGCATCCCCCACTGGACAACCAGAGACACAGAGAGAGGTCATTCACCCCCACTAGACAACCAGAGACACAGGGAGAGGTTATTCACCCCCACTAGACAACAAGCGACACAGGGAGAGGTCATGTACCCCCACTAGACAACCAGAGACATAGAGAGAGGTCATGCATCCCCCACTGGACAACCAGAGACACGGAGAGAGGTCATTCACCCCCACTAGACAACAAGCGACACAGGGAGAGGTTATACATCCTGCCTGGCAAACAAGGCGTTAAGCCATGAGTTTTTATTTTCATCTGAACTGTAAAGTTCTGTGTGCAGATGTGTCTCCCCTCGCCCAGCTGTTTATAAATTCCTTAGTCAGCCCCAGAGTCAGGGCATTCCTGGGTATTCTGTAAAATAAGTGCGGCTGATAAACAGTTTGCATTCAGCACTAGGGATTCCTTGTATAGGGGCTTTTTCTCTGTAGCTGAATGAGCTAATCAATGTGTTTTTGGCTTTTGTGCAGTTTTACAGTTGTTTAATCAGATTTCTCTTTTTAGAATGTATTGACTGTGTAATCACATACCATTGCTATCTCTTCATTCTAATGTGCAGCCACCATCTGCTGGGGCCCGCTTGCTTATTATAACGGAGCCCAGTTATTTACTGGGATATTCTCACTGAGACACATACGCTACTTTAGGAACAAACTCACAATGGTTTAATTTCTCTCTCAAAAAACAAATCAGTTTAAAAAGATACAGCATATAATTATTATGTTTAATTCCTCATCGTTACAACAACAGAAAGGGGGCTTTATTTGCTAAGCGGTGCTACTGCATGTTTAGTTTACTGCTTGTTTTGTACAACTGGATTATAACGGGGCTGCTCTATAAATTAGGTTGTATGGGGTACTCATTTATTTTTAAGATGAGGTGTTGTTCTGTGCATGAAAACAGAGATAAAACAAATATGGCTGGGAAATAAAATGCAATCTGAAAACTCTAAACTAAGTCACTTTCTTTAAAAGTTATTTAAAAGGAACAGTTTAGAAAATGTTTCAGTAGAGCATTGTGATTTCTAAGCAAAAGTCACTTCATCAATATGTTCTTCATCTGTAAAGTTACACAGCGCATTGCTGCTATTGAGAAGGATACAGCTAATGAACCAATCAAGTGAAGCATATCTACATAGTTACTGTAGCGGAGAGGCAGTAGGATCCGCAATATCTTTTAGTTAGGCAGAGACATCCTCATCTTAAAAATGTCGTCTAAATAATTCAGTCCAAGTTTAAGTCTAAATCAGCTATTTATTTTGCTTCTAGCCACTGCTTAAAACTAGTGCAACAACTACAACTGCTAACAACAACTGTCTCAAAACTAACAGTTACTCAAAACTGAAGTTAACCCCTCCAGTACTGTTGGATTTGCACCCTGTACCTATAATGGGCACAGGGTGACTTAACATAATGCCCAAATCCATAATCCGTAGGGAGGTTGACAGAGGGGTCTGTCACATGGCCCCCTCATGGTGGGACACTCCGGCAAACCGGGCTTGACCCTTTGGCGGGTCAACTTGGGGATGACCGGACTAGGAGGTGGTAGGAATGTCAGTTTGCCAGGACAATCCATCTGCATTCCCGTTCTGCTTACCGGGACGGTAGCTGATGGTGAAGTTATAGGGTTAGACGTGTCCTGCTTAGCAGGAGAAAAACAAAGCAATCAGAAAAATCATTTGAAAAAAAGAAAACGGGATAAGTGCATACACGTTTACTAAAACTATCATTGTTACCCCAACAGAACACAGACACGTCACACGGGAGAAGTGGATAATAAATGTATCAGTGAAGTTTAGGTGTGCAGGAGTGAGAAAGATAACTGGATTTTTAGACTAGACTGTCCCTTTAAAGCTCAGTCTATCAGCTCCGGACATAAAGAGGGAAAGTTTGCCCTCTGCTTAGGTGACACCAGTCTTGTGTTTTTAGATGGGGGACTTGAGCTGTCGGGATGGGGGGGAGCTTGCACTGACCAGCCAATTACTATGCTTCATGTCGGAGCAGTTAAAAAAAAAAAACCACAAATTACTAAATTAATTTACACAAAGAGCAGTGTTTATACTGTACTTGTTTCAGCTGTAGATTTGTATGATAAAGTATCAGTACTAAATCATATAGGGGTCCCACATTCTACTAGCGCTAGGGAGTTACCTATAGGTCGTGGTGCTGTATCATACAGACGACCCTTCTGAGACCAGTTTCACCCTACTGCTCCAAACTACAGAGTATTGCGTCACAGAGCAAAACACTTATATCGTCTTAGAAATAGTCAGGGAAGGGGTTACAGGATGTGCACTGCCATCAGACATTTTATGGTGAATAACAGTTTAAGTTTGATAATATCCCTGTAAGCTAATTAGTTTTAGGAGTCAACTTGCAATATAATGAATATGGTCATCACACATCCCACAATGCTCAGTGTAACCAAGCCTCACTGTCCATCACTGTGGCCTAACACTTCTGATAACAGTGAAGCTACAATTAACACAAAAGCACAAACCCAACCACGCATTTAGCTTGTGCTCTATTATTCCCAAATAACATCTCAGCCTCCCAAGGACCATGAGCCCAGAGACATGTCACCTCATATACAGCATATATACCTTTAGTTGTCTTCGAACTCTGTCTATGAAGAACTTCCAGCAGTTCTCCCGGGTGTCCATCAGGCCTTGACTCTTCACTTCGTTTCTGACACTTCCAATTATATTCTCAACTTCATCATCTGGAAACAGGTCTGGAATTTCACCTACAAACAAAAGTTACATTGTGAAGAACACAAGTTCCCATATTGACGTAATATTAGAATTATAGTAGCAGAACGTGCCACAAAACCTGGAGGATTAAAAAACAATATAGCAAATATAGAGAACTGTATTATACTACAGATGTCAGAGTCTTTAGGTGACTGGACAGTAGAACATGGTTTAGTGAAGAACTGATAAAGTTTAGTAAGGAACCCTTAGGGTTCTCACTGGGAATGTAGGGCTCCTTTTAACCCTTGGATGCATGAAAGTGCTGTAATGCAATATAAACCTTTTAGCCTAGAAGTCGCTCTAACCCCAAACACAAATACATAACCATAACATTACTTTAGATTATCAGCATTCTTACACAGGGATATCTCATTACATATAAGATCTTCACCCAGCACATCCGATTATTACACATAAGACCTTCACCCAACACATCCGATCATTACACATAAGATCTTCACCCAGCACATCCGATCATTACACATAAGATCTTCACCCAGCACATCCGATCATTACACATAAGATCTTCACCCAGCACATCCGATCATTACACATAAGATCTTCACCCAGCACATCCGATCATTACACATAAGATCTTCACCCAACACATCCGATTATTACACATAAGACCTTCACCCAGCACATCCGATCATTACACATAAGATCTTCACCCAGCACATCCGATCATTACACATAAGATCTTCACCCAGCACATCCGATCATTACACATAAGATCTTCACCCAGCACATCCGATCATTACACATAAGATCTTCACCCAGCACATCCGATCATTACACATAAGATCTTCACCCAGCACATCCGATCATTACACATAAGATCTTCACCCAGCACATCCGATCATTACACATAAGATCTTCACCCAGCACATCCGATCATTACACATAAGATCTTCACCCAGCACATCCGATCATTACACATAAGATCTTCACCCAGCACATCCGATCATTACATATAAGATCTTCACCCAGCACATCCGATCATTACACATAAGATCTTCACCCAGCACATCCGATCATTACACATAAGATCTTCACCCAACACATCCGATTATTACACATAAGATCTTCACCCAGCACATCCGATCATTACACATAAGATCTTCACCCAGCACATCCGATCATTACACATAAGATCTTCACCCAGCACATCCGATCATTACACATAAGATCTTCACCCAGCACATCCGATCATTACACATAAGATCTTCACCCAGCACATCCGATCATTACACATAAGATCTTCACCCAGCACATCCGATCATTACACATAAGATCTTCACCCAACACATCCGATTATTACACATAACATCTTCACCCAGCACATCCGATTATTACATATAAGATCTTCACCCAGCACATCCGATTATTACACATAAGATCTTCACCCAGCACATCCGATCATTACACATAACATCTTTACCCAACACATCCGATTATTACATATAAGATCTTCACCCAGCACATCCGATTATTACACATAACATCTTTACCCAACACATCCGAGCAATGTTAACAAGGCTAGACCCAGGGTTCTCAACTGCTGCTCCGGTCCTCTGGAACTCTCTACCCCACTCCAGTAGACTTTATACAACCATGTCAGGCGCTGTTTGAAAACCCACCTATTCAAAGATGCTTACCATATTCTCTCCTTGTTTTTATCCTAACCAAAATAAATCTTTAACTGTCCGACTCGCTGCTAAAACTACAATTCATGTGACAAACTAACCACAAACTCTATGTCTCTGCACCCTAATCCTGTAGACTGTAAGCTCTTTGGTGCAAGGCCCTCTTCGTTCTGTACTAGATCTATATAGTCTGTTATGTTTCGTATTGTATCACAAACCCTTATCACTGTATACCCTTATCTCTGTACCCAGTACAACGGATTTGTGCGCCGCTTTACTAATAAATTGAATTTTTATTATTATTATAAATAAGTCAGCAGAAGAATAGAGCTCTCTGTGTATCCAGAATGAGAACAGTCAAAGGAATATAAAACAGTCTGTTTCATTAATGTAGAAAAAAACACTAGGTGATGGTTCATCATTACAATATCTATCATTCATCAATTTAAAATGATTTTACCATTTTTTTTAATGTATTTTTAAATGTTTTTGTGCAGGAACAATTATAATGATGTGACAGCCCCACAGTGGGGCTGTGGTCACTACAGGAAAGCAAAGAAATAGCTACAAAATAATATTAAACATGAACTGCTAACTAACCTGTCATACAAGAAAACAGCTAACTGAAAATGATTATACGTAAACTTCTAATAACATTTAGTAAAGAGATGAGGTACAGTGTGAGATGTAATAACCTGTATAATATTTAGTAAAGAGATAAGGTACAGTGTGAGATATAATAACCTGTATAACATTTAGTAAAGAGATGAGGTACAGTGTGAGATGTAATAACCTGTATAACATTTAGTAAAGAGATGAGGTACAGTGTGAGATGTAATAACCTGTATAATATTTAGTAAAGGGATGAGGTACAGTGTGAGATATAATAACCTGTATAACATTTAGTAAAGAGATGAGGTACAGTGTGAGATGTAATAACCTGTATAACATTTAGTAAAGAGATAAGGTACAGTGTGAGATGTAATAACCTGTATAACATTTAGTAAAGAGATGAGGTACAGTGTGAGATATAATAACCTGTATAACATTTAGTAAAGAGATGAGGTACAGTGTGAGATATAATAACCTGTATAACATTTAGTAAAGAGATGAGGTACAGTGTGAGATATAATAACCTGTATAACATTTAGTAAAGAGATGAGGTACAGTGTGAGATATAATAACCTGTATAACATTTAGTAAAGGGATGAAGTACAGTGTGAGATGTAATAACCTGTATAACATTTAGTAAAGAGATGAGGTACAGTGTGAGATGTAATAACCTGTATAACATTTAGTAAAGAGATGAGGTACAGTGTGAGATGTAATAATCTGTATAACATTTAGTAAAGGGATGAGGTACAGTGTGAGATATAATAACCTGTATAACATTTAGTAAAGAGATGAGGTACAGTGTGAGATATAATAACCTGTATAACATTTAGTAAAGAGATGAGGTACAGTGTGAGATGTAATAACCTGTATAACATTTAGTAAAGAGATGAGGTACAGTGTGAGATGTAATAACCTGTATAACATTTAGTAAGGAGATGAGGTACAGTGTGAGATATAATAACCTGTATAACATTTAGTAAAGGGATAAGGTACAGTGTGAGATATAATAACCTGTATAACATTTAGTAAAGAGATAAGGTAGAGTGTGAGATATAATAACCTGTATAACATTTAGTAAAGAGATGAGGTACAGTGTGAGATATAATAACCTGTATAACATTTAGTAAAGAGATAAGGTACAGTGTGAGATATAATAACCTGTATAACATTTAGTAAAGAGATGAGGTACAGTGTGAGATGTAATAACCTGTATAACATTTAGTAAAGGGATGAAGTACAGTGTGAGATATAATAACCTGTATAACATTTAGTAAAGAGATAAGGTACAGTGTGAGATGTAATAACCTGTATAACATTTAGTAATGAGATGAGGTACAGTGTGAGATGTAATAACCTGTATAACATTTAGTAAAGAGATAAGGTACAGTGTGAGATGTAATAACCTGTATAACATTTAGTAAAGGGATAAGGTACAGTGTGAGATATAATAACCTGTATAACATTTAGTAAAGAGATAAGGTAGAGTGTGAGATATAATAACCTGTATAACATTTAGTAAAGAGATGAGGTACAGTGTGAGATATAATAACCTGTATAACATTTAGTAAAGAGATGAGGTACAGTGTGAGATATAATAACCTGTATAACATTTAGTAAAGGGATAAGGTACAGTGTGAGATGTAATAACCTGTATAACATTTAGTAAAGAGATGAGGTACAGTGTGAGATATAATAACCTGTATAACATTTAGTAAAGAGATGAGGTACAGTGTGAGATATAATAACCTGTGTAACATTTAGTAAAGAGATAAGGTACAGTGTGAGATGTAATAACCTGTATAACATTTAGTAAAGAGATGAGGTACAGTGTGAGATATAATAACCTGTATAACATTTAGTAAAGAGATGAGGTACAGTGTGAGATGTAATAACCTGTATAACATTTAGTAAAGAGATGAGGTACAGTGTGAGATATAATAACCTGTATAACATTTAGTAAAGGGATGAGGTACAGTGTGAGATGTAATAACCTGTATAACATTTAGTAAAGAGATGAGGTACAGTGTGAGATGTAATAACCTGTATAACATTTAGTAAAGAGATGAGGTACAGTGTGAGATGTAATAACCTGTATAACATTTAGTAAAGAGATGAGGTACAGTGTGAGATATAATAACCTGTATAACATTTAGTAAAGAGATGAGGTACATTGTGAGATATAATAACCTGTATAACATTTAGTAAAGAGATAAGGTACAGTGTGAGATATAACCTGTATAACATTTAGTAAAGAGATGAGGTACAGTGTGAGATATAATAACCTGTATAACATTTAGTAAAGAGATAAGGTACAGTGTGAGATGTAATAACCTGTATAACATTTAGTAAAGAGATGAGGTACAGTGTGAGATATAATAACCTGTATAACATTTAGTTAAGGGATTAGGTACAGTGTGAGATATAATAACCTGTATAACATTTAGTAAAGAGATGAGGTACAGTGTGAGATATAATAACCTGTATAACATTTAGTAAAGAGATGAGGTACAGTGTGAGATATAATAACCTGTATAACATTTAGTAAAGAGATAAGGTACAGTGTGAGATATAATAACCTGTATAACATTTAGTAAAGGGATAAGGTACAGTGTGAGATATAATAACCTGTATAACATTTAGTAAAGAGATGAGGTACAGTGTGAGATATAATAACCTGTATAACATTTAGTAAAGGGATGAGGTACAGTGTGAGATGTAATAACCTGTATAACATTTAGTAAAGGGATAAGGTACAGTGTGAGATGTAATAACCTGTATAACATTTAGTAAAGGGCTGAGGTACAGTGTGAGATATAATAACCTGTATAACATTTAGTAAAGAGATGAGGTACAGTGTGAGATATAATAACCTGTATAACATTTAGTAAAGAGATGAGGTACAGTGTGAGATATAATAACCTGTATAACATTTAGTAAAGAGATGAGGTACAGTGTGAGATATAATAACCTGTATAACATTTAGTAAAGAGATGAGGTACAGTGTGAGATATAATAACCTGTATAACATTTAGTAAAGAAATAAGGTACAGTGTGAGATGTAATAACCTGTATAACATTTAGTAAAGAGATGAGGTACAGTGTGAGATATAATAACCTGTATAACATTTAGTAAAGAAATAAGGTACAGTGTGAGATGTAATAACCTGTATAACATTTAGTAAAGAGATGAGGTACAGTGTGAGATATAATAACCTGTATAACATTTAGTAAAGGGATAAGGTACAGTGTGAGATATAATAACCTGTATAACATTTAGTAAAGAGATGAGGTACAGTGTGAGATATAATAACCTGTATAACATTTAGTAAAGAGATGAGGTACAGTGTGAGATATAATAACCTGTATAACATTTAGTAAAGAGATGAGGTACAGTGTGAGATATAATAACCTGTATAACATTTAGTAAAGAGATGAGGTACAGTGTGAGATATAATAACCTGTATAACATTTAGTAAAGAGATGAGGTACAGTGTGAGATGTAATAACCTGTATAACATTTAGTAAAGGGATAAGGTACAGTGTGAGATATAATAACCTGTATAACATTTAGTAAAGAGATGAGGTACAGTGTGAGATATAATAACCTGTATAACATTTAGTAAAGGGCTGAGGTACAGTGTGAGATATAATAACCTGTATAACATTTAGTAAGGAGATGAGGTACAGTGTGAGATATAATAACCTGTATAACATTTAGTAAAGAGATAAGGTACAGTGTGAGATATAATAACCTGTATAACATTTAGTAAAGAGATAAGGTACAGTGTGAGATATAATAACCTGTATAACATTTAGTAAAGAGATAAGGTACAGTGTGAGATGTAATAACCTGTATAACATTTAGTAAAGAGATGAGGTACAGTGTGAGATGTAATAACCTGTATAACATTTAGTAAAGAGATGAGGTACAGTGTGAGATATAATAACCTGTATAACATTTAGTAAAGGGATAAGGTACAGTGTGAGATATAATAACCTGTATAACATTTAGTAAAGAGATAAGGTACAGTGTGAGATATAATAACCTGTATAACATTTAGTAAAGGGATAAGGTACAGTGTGAGATATAATAACCTGTATAACATTTAGTAAAGGGATGAGGTACAGTGTGAGATGTAATAACCTGTATAACATTTAGTAAAGGGATAAGGTACAGTGTGAGATGTAATAACCTGTATAACATTTAGTAAAGGGCTGAGGTACAGTGTGAGATGTAATAACCTGTATAACATTTAGTAAAGAGATGAGGTACAGTGTGAGATATAATAACCTGTATAACATTTAGTAAAGGGATGAGGTACAGTGTGAGATATAATAACCTGTATAACATTTAGTAAAGAGATGAGGTACAGTGTGAGATATAATAACCTGTATAACATTTAGTAAAGAAATAAGGTACAGTCTGAGATGTAATAACCTGTATAACATTTAGTAAAGAGATGAGGTACAGTGTGAGATATAATAACCTGTATAACATTTAGTAAAGAGATAAGGTACAGTGTGAGATGTAATAACCTGTATAACATTTAGTAAAGAGATGAGGTACAGTGTGAGATATAATAACCTGTATAACATTTAGTAAAGAGATAAGGTACAGTGTGAGATGTAATAACCTGTATAACATTTAGTAAAGAGATGAGGTACAGTGTGAGATATAATAACCTGTATAACATTTAGTAAAGAGATGAGGTACAGTGTGAGATATAATAACCTGTATAACATTTAGTAAAGAGATGAGGTACAGTGTGAGATATAATAACCTGTATAACATTTAGTAAAGAGATGAGGTACAGTGTGAGATATAATAACCTGTATAACATTTAGTAAAGAGATGAGGTACAGTGTGAGATATAATAACCTGTATAACATTTAGTAAAGAGATGAGGTACAGTGTGAGATATAATAACCTGTATAACATTTAGTAAAGAGATGAGGTACAGTGTGAGATGTAATAACCTGTATAACATTTAGTAAAGAGATGAGGTACAGTGTGAGATATAATAACCTGTATAACATTTAGTAAAGGGATAAGGTACAGTGTGAGATATAATAACCTGTATAACATTTAGTAAAGAGATAAGGTACAGTGTGAGATGTAATAACCTGTATAACATTTAGTAAAGAGATAAGGTACAGTGTGAGATGTAATAACCTGTATAACATTTAGTAAAGAGATAAGGTACAGTGTGAGATGTAATAACCTGTATAACATTTAGTAAAGAGATGAGGTACAGTGTGAGATATAATAACCTGTATAACATTTAGTAAAGAGATGAGGTACAGTGTGAGATATAATAACCTGTATAACATTTAGTAAAGAGATTAGGTACAGTGTGAGATGTAATAACCTGTATAACATTTAGTAAAGAGATAAGGTACAGTGTGAGATGTAATAACCTGTATAACATTTAGTAAAGAGATGAGGTACAGTGTGAGATATAATAACCTGTATAACATTTAGTAAAGGGATGAGGTACAGTGTGAGATGTAATAACCTGTATAACATTTAGTAAAGAGATAAGGTACAGTGTGAGATGTAATAACCTGTATAACATTTAGTAAAGGGATGAGGTACAGTGTGAGATGTAATAACCTGTATAACATTTAGTAAAGAGATGAGGTACAGTGTGAGATGTAATAACCTGTATAACATTTAGTAAAGAGATGAGGTACAGTGTGAGATGTAATAACCTGTATAACATTTAGTAAAGAGATGAGGTACAGTGTGAGATGTAATAACCTGTATAACATTTAGTAAAGAGATGAGGTACAGTGTGAGATATAATAACCTGTATAACATTTAGTAAAGGGATGAGGTACAGTGTGAGATATAATAACCTGTATAACATTTAGTAAAGAGATAAGGTACAGTGTGAGATATAATAACCTGTATAACATTTAGTAAAGAGATGAGGTACAGTGTGAGATATAATAACCTGTATAACATTTAGTAAAGAGATGAGGTACAGTGTGAGATATAATAACCTGTATAACATTTAGTAAAGAGATGAGGTACAGTGTGAGATGTAATAACCTGTATAACATTTAGTAAAGAGATGAGGTACAGTGTGAGATGTAATAACCTGTATAACATTTAGTAAAGGGATAAGGTACAGTGTGAGATGTAATAACCTGTATAACATTTAGTAAAGAGATGAGGTACAGTGTGAGATATAATAACCTGTATAACATTTAGTAAAGAGATGAGGTACAGTGTGAGATATAATAACCTGTATAACATTTAGTAAAGAGATAAGGTACAGTGTGAGATATAATAATCTGTATAACATTTAGTAAAGAGATAAGGTACAGTGTGAGATATAATAACCTGTATAACATTTAGTAAAGAGATGAGGTACAGTGTGAGATGTAATAACCTGTATAACATTTAGTAAAGGGATAAGGTACAGTGTGAGATAGTAATAAACCTGTATAACATTTAGTAAAGGGATGAGGTACAGTGTGAGATGTAATAACCTGTATAACATTTAGTAAAGAGATGAGGTACAGTGTGAGATATAATAACCTGTATAACATTTAGTAAAGAGATGAGGTACAGTGTGAGATATAATAACCTGTATAACATTTAGTAAAGAGATGAGGTACAGTGTGAGATATAATAACCTGTATAACATTTAGTAAAGAGATAAGGTACAGTGTGAGATATAATAACCTGTATAACATTTAGTAAAGAGATGAGGTACAGTGTGAGATATAATAACCTGTATAACATTTAGTAAAGAGATGAGGTACAGTGTGAGATGTAATAACCTGTATAACATTTAGTAAAGAGATGAGGTACAGTGTGAGATATAATAACCTGTATAACATTTAGTAAAGAGGATGAGGTACAGTGTGAGATATAATAACCTGTATAACATTTAGTAAAGAGATGAAGGTACAGTGTGAGATATAATAACCTGTATAACATTTAGTAAAGGAGATGAGGTACAGTGTGAGATATAATAACCTGTATAACATTTAGTAAAGAGATGAGGTACAGTGTGAGATATAATAACCTGTATAACATTTAGTAAAGAGATGAGGTACAGTGTGAGATATAATAACCTGTATAACATTTAGTAAAGAATAAGGTACAGTGTGAGATGTAATAACCCTGTATAACATTTAGTAAAGAGATGAGGTACAGTGTGAGATATAATAACCTGTATAACATTTAGTAAAGAAATAAGGTACAGTGTGAGATGTAATAACCTGTATAACATTTAGTAAAGAGATGAGGTACAGTGTGAGATATAATAACCTGTATAACATTTAGTAAAGAGATAAGGTACAGTGTGAGATGTAATAACCTGTATAACATTTAGTAAAGAGATGAGGTACAGTGTGAGATATAATAACCTGTATAACCATTTAGTAAAGAGATGAGGTACAGTGTGAGATATAATAACCTGTATAACATTTAGTAAAGAGATGAGGTACAGTGTGAGATATAATAACCTGTATAACATTTAGTAATGAGATGAGGTACAGTGTGAGATATAATAACCTGTATAACATTTAGTAAAGAGATGAGGTACAGTGTGAGATATAATAACCTGTATAACATTTAGTAAAGAGATGAGGTACAGTGTGAGATATAATAACCTGTATAACATTTAGTAAAGAGATGAGGTACAGTGTGAGATGATAATAACCTGTATAACATTTAGTAAAGAGATGAGGTACAGTGTGAGATGTAATAACCTGTATAACATTTAGTAAAGAGATGAGGTACAGTGTGAGATATAATAACCTGTATAACATTTAGTAAAGAGATGAGGTACAGTGTGAGATATAATAACCTGTATAACATTTAGTAAAGAGATAAGGTACAGTGTGAGATATAATAACCTGTATAACATTTAGTAAAGAGATAAGGTACAGTGTGAGATGTAATAACCTGTATAACATTTAGTAAAGAGATGAGGTACAGTGTGAGATATAATAACCTGTATAACATTTAGTAAAGAGATGAGGTACAGTGTGAGATATAATAACCTGTATAACATTTAGTAAAGAGATGAGGTACAGTGTGAGATATAATAACCTGTATAACATTTAGTAAAGAGATGAGGTACAGTGTGAGATGTAATAACCTGTATAACATTTAGTAAAGAGATAAGGTACAGTGTGAGATATAATAACCTGTATAACATTTAGTAAAGAGATAAGGTACAGTGTGAGATGTAATAACCTGTATAACATTTAGTAAAGAGATGAGGTACAGTGTGAGATGTAATAACCTGTATAACATTTAGTAAAGAGATGAGGTACAGTGTGAGATGTAATAACCTGTATAACATTTAGTAAAGAGATGAGGTACAGTGTGAGATATAATAACCTGTATAACATTTAGTAATGAGATGAGGTACAGTGTGAGATATAATAACCTGTATAACATTTAGTAAAGAGATGAGGTACAGTGTGAGATATAATAACCTGTATAACATTTAGTAAAGAGATGAGGTACAGTGTGAGATGTAATAACCTGTATAACATTAGTAAAGAGATAAGGTACAGTGTGAGATATAATAACCTGTATAACATTTAGTAAAGAGATAAGGTACAGTGTGAGATGTAATAACCTGTATAACATTTAGTAAAGAGATGAGGTACAGTGTGAGATGTAATAACCTGTATAACATTTAGTAAAGAGATGAGGTACAGTGTGAGATATAATAACCTGTATAACATTTAGTAAAGAGATTGAGGTACAGTGTGAGATTAATAACCTGTATAACATTTAGTAGAAAGAGATGAGGTTACAGTGTGAGATATAATAACCTGTATAACATTTAGTAAAGAGATGAGGTACAGTGTGAGATAGTAATAACCTGTATAACATTTAGTAAGAGAGATGAGGTAGCTGTGTGAGATATAATAACCTGGTATAACATTAGAAAGGAGATAAGGTACAGTGTGGGGAGATATAATAACCTGTATAACATTTAGTAAAGAGATAAGGTACAGTGTGAGATGTAATAACCTGTATAACATTTAGTAAAGAGATAAGGTACAGTGTGAGATGTAATAACCTGTATAACATTTAGTAAAGGGATAAGGTACAGTGTGAGATGTAATAACCTGTATAACATTTAGTAAAGATAGAGGTACAGTGTGAGATATAATAACCTGTATAACATTTAGTAAAGGGTAGAGGTACAGTTGTGAGATCTTAATACCTGATAACCATACTTAGTAAAGAGATTAGGTACAGTGTGAGATGTAATAACGCTGTATAACATTTAGTAAAGAGATAAGGGGTACAGTGTGAGATGTAATAACCTGTATAACATTTAGTAAAGGGATGATGGTACAGTGTGAGATATAATAACCTGTATAACATTTAGTAAAGAGATGAGGTACAGTGTGAGATATAATAACCTGTATAACATTTAGTAAAGAGATGAGGTACAGTGTGAGATATAATAACCTGTATAACATTTAGTAAAGAGATGAGGTACAGTGTGAGATGTAATAACCTGTATAACATTTAGTAAAGAGATGAGGTACAGTGTGAGATATAATAACCTGTATAACATTTAGTAAAGAGATGAGGTACAGTGTGAGATATAATAACCTGTATAACATTTAGTAAAGAGATGAGGTACAGTGTGAGATGTAATAACCTGTATAACATTTAGTAAAGAGATGAGGTACAGTGTGAGATATAATAACCTGTATAACATTTAGTAAAGAGATGAGGTACAGTGTGAGATATAATAACCTGTATAACATTTAGTAAAGAGATGAGGTACAGTGTGAGATATAATAACCTGTATAACATTTAGTAAAGAGATGAGGTACAGTGTGAGATATAATAACCTGTATAACATTTAGTAAAGAGATGAGGTACAGTGTGAGATGTAATAACCTGTATAACATTTAGTAAAGAGATAAGGTACAGTGTGAGATGTAATAACCTGTATAACATTTAGTAAAGAGATGAGGTACAGTGTGAGATGTAATAACCTGTATAACATTTAGTAAAGAGATGAGGTACAGTGTGAGATATAATAACCTGTATAACATTTAGTAAAGAGATGAGGTACAGTGTGAGATGTAATAACCTGTATAACATTTAGTAAAGAGATGAGGTACAGTGTGAGATATAATAACCTGTATAACATTTAGTAAAGAGATGAGGTACAGTGTGAGATGTAATAACCTGTATAACATTTAGTAAAGAGATGAGGTACAGTGTGAGATATAATAACCTGTATAACATTTAGTAAAGAGATAAGGTACAGTGTGAGATATAATAACCTGTATAACATTTAGTAAAGAGATGAGGTACAGTGTGAGATATAATAACCTGTATAACATTTAGTAAAGAGATGAGGTACAGTGTGAGATATAATAACCTGTATAACATTTAGTAAAGAGATGAGGTACAGTGTGAGATAGAAATAACCTGTATAACATTTAGTAAAGAGATGAGGTACAGTGTGAGATATAATAACCTGTATAACATTTAGTAAAGAGATGAGGTACAGTGTGAGATATAATAACCTGTATAACATTTAGTAAAGAGATGAGGTACAGTGTGAGATATAATAACCTGTATAACATTTAGTAAAGAGATGAGGTACAGTGTGAGATGTAATAACCTGTATAACATTTAGTAAAGAGATGAAGGTACAGTGTGAGATATAATAACCTGTATAACATTTAGTAAAGAGATAAGGTACAGTGTGAGATGTAATAACCTGTATAACATTTAGTAAAGAGATGAGGTACAGTGTGAGATATAATAACCTGTATAACATTTAGTAAAGAGATAAGGTACAGTGTGAGATGTAATAACCTGTATAACATTTAGTAAAGAGATGAGGTACAGTGTGAGATATAATAACCTGTATAACATTTAGTAAAGAGATGAGGTACAGTGTGAGATATAATAACCTGTATAACATTTAGTAAAGAGATAAGGTACAGTGTGAGATATAATAACCTGTATAACATTTAGTAAAGAGATGAGGTACAGTGTGAGATATAATAACCTGTATAACATTTAGTAAAGAGATGAGGTACAGTGTGAGATGTAATAACCTGTATAACATTTAGTAAAGAGATAAGGTACAGTGTGAGATGTAATAACCTGTATAACATTTAGTAAAGAGATGAGGTACAGTGTGAGATATAATAACCTGTATAACATTTAGTAAAGAGATGAGGTACAGTGTGAGATATAATAACCTGTATAACATTTAGTAAAGAGATGAGGTACAGTGTGAGATATAATAACCTGTATAACATTTAGTAAAGAGATGAGGTACAGTGTGAGATGTAATAACCTGTATAACATTTAGTAAAGAGATGAGGTACAGTGTGAGATATAATAACCTGTATAACATTTAGTAAAGAGATGAGGTACAGTGTGAGATATAATAACCTGTATAACATTTAGTAAAGAGATGAGGTACAGTGTGAGATATAATAACCTGTATAACATTTAGTAAAGAGATGAGGTACAGTGTGAGATATAATAACCTGTATAACATTTAGTAAAGAGATGAGGTACAGTGTGAGATATAATAACCTGTATAACATTTAGTAAAGAGATAAGGTACAGTGTGAGATATAATAACCTGTATAACATTTAGTAAAGAGATGAGGTACAGTGTGAGATATAATAACCTGTATACCATTTAGTAAAGGGATGAGGTACAGTGTGAGATGTAATAACCTGTATAACATTTAGTAAAGAGATGAGGTACAGTGTGAGATGTAATAACCTGTATAACATTTAGTAAAGAGATGCGGTACAGTGTGAGATGTAATAACCTGTATAACATTTAGTAAAGAGATGAGGTACAGTGTGAGATGTAATAACCTGTATAACATTTAGTAAAGAGATAAGGTACAGTGTGAGATGTAATAACCTGTATACCATTTAGTAAAGGGATGAGGTACAGTGTGAGATGTAATAACCTGTATAACATTTAGTAAAGGGATAAGGTACAGTGTGAGATATAATAACCTGTATAACATTTAGTAAAGGGATAAGGTACAGTGTGAGATGTAATAACCTGTATAACATTTAGTAAAGAGATAAGGTACAGTGTGAGATATAATAACCTGTATAACATTTAGTAAAGAGATAAGGTACAGTGTGAGATGTAATAACCTGTATAACATATAGTAAAGAGATGAGGTACAGTGTGAGATATAATAACCTGTATAACATTTAGTAAAGAGATGAGGTACAGTGTGAGATATAATAACCTGTATAACATTTAGTAAAGAGATGAGGTACAGTGTGAGATATAATAACCTGTATAACATTTAGTAAAGAGATGAGGTACAGTGTGAGATATAATAACCTGTATAATATTTAGTAAAGGGGTGAGGTACAGTGTGAGATGTAATAACCTGTATAACATTTAGTAAAGAGATGAGGTACAGTGTGAGATATAATAACCTGTATAACATTTAGTAAAGAGATGAGGTACAGTGTGAGATATAATAACCTGTATAACATTTAGTAAAGAGATGAGGTACAGTGTGAGATATAATAACCTGTATAACATTTAGTAAAGGGATAAGGTACAGTGTGAGATATAATAACCTGTATAACATTTAGTAAAGAGATAAGGTAGAGTGTGAGATATAATAACCTGTATAACATTTAGTAAGGAGATGAGGTACAGTGTGAGATGTAATAACCTGTATAACATTTAGTAAAGAGATGAGGTACAGTGTGAGATATAATAACCTGTATAACATTTAGTAAAGAGATAAGGTACAGTGTGAGATGTAATAACCTGTATAACATTTAGTAAAGGGATAAGGTACAGTGTGAGATATAATAACCTGTATAACATTTAGTAAAGAGATGAGGTACAGTGTGAGATATAATAACCTGTATAACATTTAGTAATGAGATAAGGTACAGTGTGAGATATAATAACCTGTATAACATTTAGTAAAGAGATGAGGTACAGTGTGAGATATAATAACCTGTATATCATTTAGTAAAGAGATGAGGTACAGTGTGAGATGTAATAACCTGTATAACATTTAGTAAAGAGATGAGGTACAGTGTGAGATGTAATAACCTGTATAACATTTAGTAAAGAGATGAGGTACAGTGTGAGATGTAATAACCTGTATAACATTTAGTAAAGGGATAAGGTACAGTGTGAGATATAATAACCTGTATAACATTTAGTAAAGAGATAAGGTACAGTGTGAGATGTAATAACCTGTATAACATTTAGTAATGAGATGAGGTACAGTGTGAGATATAATAACCTGTATAACATTTAGTAAAGAGATGAGGTACAGTGTGAGATATAATAACCTGTATAACATTTAGTAAAGGGATAAGGTACAGTGTGAGATATAATAACCTGTATAACATTTAGTAAAGAGATGAGGTACAGTGTAAGATATAATAACCTGTATAACATTTAGTAAAGAGATGAGGTACAGTGTGAGATGTAATAACCTGTATAAAATTTAGTAAAGGGATAAGGTACAGTGTGAGATATAATAACCTGTATAACATTTAGTAAAGGGATGAGGTACAGTGTGAGATATAATAACCTGTATAACATTTAGTAAAGAGATGAGGTACAGTGTGAGATATAATAACCTGTATAACATTTAGTAAAGAGATGAGGTACAGTGTGAGATGTAATAACCTGTATAACATTTAGTAAAGAGATGAGGTACAGTGTGAGATATAATAACCTGTATAACATTTAGTAAAGAGATTAGGTACAGTGTGAGATATAATAACCTGTATAACATTTAGTAAAGAGATAAGGTACAGTGTGAGATGTAATAACCTGTATAACATTTAGTAAAGAGATAAGGTACAGTGTGAGATATAATAACCTATATAACATTTAGTAAAGAGATGAGGTACAGTGTGAGATGTAATAACCTGTATAACATTTAGTAAAGAGATGAGGTACAGTGTGAGATGTAATAACCTGTATAACATTTAGTAAAGAGATGAGGTACAGTGTGAGATATAATAACCTGTATAACATTTAGTAAAGAGATGAGGTACAGTGTGAGATGTAATAACCTGTATAACATTTAGTAAAGAGATAAGGTACAGTGTGAGATATAATAACCTATATAACATTTAGTAAAGGGATGAGGTACAGTGTGAGATATAATAACCTGTATAACATTTAGTAAAGGGATGAAGTACAGTGTGAGATGTAATAACCTGTATAACATTTAGTAAAGGGATGAGGTACAGTGTGAGATGTAATAACCTGTATAACATTTAGTAAAGGGATGAAGTACAGTGTGAGATGTAATAACCTGTATAACATTTAGTAAAGGGATAAGGTACAGTGTGAGATGTAATAACCTGTATAACATTTAGTAAAGAGATGAGGTACAGTGTGAGATGTAATAACCTGTATAACATTTAGTAAAGGGATAAGGTACAGTGTGAGATGTAATAACCTGTATAACATTTAGTAAAGGGATAAGGTACAGTGTGAGATGTAATAACCTGTATAACATTTAGTAATGAGATGAGGTACAGTGTGAGATGTAATAACCTGTATAACATTTAGTAAGGAGATGAGGTACAGTGTGAGATATAATAACCTGTATAACATTTAGTAAAGAGATAAGGTACAGTGTGAGATATAATAACCTGTATAACATTTAGTAAAGGGATGAGGTACAGTGTGAGATGTAATAACCTGTATAACATTTAGTAAAGAGATGAGGTACAGTGTGAGATATAATAACCTGTATAACATTTAGTAAAGGGATGAGGTACAGTGTGAGATATAATAACCTGTATAACATTTAGTAAAGGGATGAGGTACAGTGTGAGATGTAATAACCTGTATAACATTTAGTAAAGAGATGAGGTACAGTGTGAGATATAATAACCTGTATAACATTTAGTAAAGGGATGAGGTACAGTGTGAGATATAATAACCTGTATAACATTTAGTAAAGAGATAAGGTACAGTGTGAGATATAATAACCTGTATAACATTTAGTAAAGAGATGAGGTACAGTGTGAGATGTAATAACCTGTATAACATTTAGTAAAGAGATGAGGTACAGTGTGAGATATAATAACCTGTATAACATTTAGTAAAGAGATGAGGTACAGTGTGAGATATAATAACCTGTATAACATTTAGTAAAGAGATGAGGTACAGTGTGAGATACAATAACCTGTATAACATTTAGTAAAGAGATGAGGTACAGTGTGAGATATAATAACCTGTATAACATTTAGTAAAGAGATAAGGTACAGTGTGAGATGTAATAACCTGTATAACATTTAGTAAAGAGATGAGGTACAGTGTGAGATATAATAACCTGTATAACATTTAGTAAAGAGATGAGGTACAGTGTGAGATGTAATAAGCTGTATAACATTTAGTAAAGAGATAAGGTACAGTGTGAGATGTAATAACCTGTATAACATTTAGTAAAGAGATGAGGTACAGTGTGAGATGTAATAACCTGTATAACATTTAGTAAAGAGATAAGGTACAGTGTGAGATGTAATAACCTGTATACCATTTAGTAAAGAGATGAGGTACAGTGTGAGATATAATAACCTGTATAACATTTAGTAAAGAGATGAGGTACAGTGTGAGATATAATAACCTGTATAACATTTAGTAAAGAGATAAGGTACAGTGTGAGATGTAATAACCTGTATAACATTTAGTAATGAGATGAGGTACAGTGTGAGATGTAATAACCTGTATAACATTTAGTAAAGAGATGAGGTACAGTGTGAGATATAATAACCTGTATAACATTTAGTAAAGAGATGAGGTACAGTGTGAGATGTAATAACCTGTATAATATTTAGTAAAGGGATGAGGTACAGTGTGAGATATAATAACCTGTATAACATTTAGTAAAGAGATGAGGTACAGTGTGAGATATAATAACCTGTATAACATTTAGTAAAGAGATGAGGTACAGTGTGAGATGTAATAATCTGTAATACAGAGTAGGAGCCGCTTACCAGATGCCAATAAATCATTGACCAGCACCAGAAACTTTTCATCAGACACTTGAGCGTCCGTCATAAGGAACACGGTACCCACGTTTTTTACTCCTGCTTTAATGTACTGATTAGCCAGGTCTGCCTGTAGGTACAGAATACACGCGTAATTTTACATTATTATCCTTGTAACGTATAAACTGTTTATATCAGTAATTATAGCATTATAAATGAAGGTAGTATACAGAGGCTGTACACTCCAGCATACCACCATGAAGTATCTGCTAATAATAAAGTACAAAACCTAAGTCATAAACATTAAAATGGAGAACACATGAAAAAGATAACAGTAAATAATCAACGTTCGCAGGCGCGTTTCTGCAGTTCTAGCCGTATTCATAGAAGTTCTGTTACAGGACATAATGTTAATCTGAGACCAATCAGAAACAGTTACCAATGATCTGAAAAGTAACAACATCAGAAGGTTTGCATATCTCTTTCAATGGACAGTGTACTCTATCATTGTCTCGCCTTTAATGTCCTGTAGCGACAATGTTCCCCTGACTGCTTAATATGCAATGAGTACAGTACAGCCCAGCACACTACTAACTGCACAGTACCATTATGTACAACAGTACAGCCCAGCATACTACTGACTGCACAGTACCTTTATGTACAACAGTACAGCCCAGCACACTACTGACTGCACAGTACCATTATGTACAACAGTACAGCCCAGCACACTACTGACTGCACAGTACCTTTATGTACAACAGTACAGCCCAGCATACTACTGACTGCACAGTACCTTTATGTACAACAGTACAGCCCAGCACACTACTGACTGCACAGTACCATTATGTACAACAGTACAGCCCAGCATACTACTGACTGCACAGTACCTTTATGTACAACAGTACAGCCCAGCACACTACTGACTGCACAGTACCATTATGTACAACAGTACAGCCCAGCATACTACTGACTGCACAGTACCTTTATGTACAACAGTACAGCCCAGCACACTACTGACTGCACAGTACCTTTATGTACAACAGTACAGCCCAGCATACTACTGACTGCACAGTACCTTTATGTACAACAGTACAGCCCAGCACACTACTGACTGCACAGTACCTTTATGTACAACACTACAGCCCAGCACACTACTGACTGCACAGTACCTTTATGTACAACAGTACAGCCCAGCATACTACTGACTGCACAGTACCTTTATGTACAACAGTACAGCCCAGCACACTACTGACTGCACAGTACCTTTATGCACAACAGTACAGCCCAGCATACTACTGACTGCACAGTACCTTTATGTACAACAGTACAGCCCAGCACACTACTGACTGCACAGTACCTTTATGTACAACAGTACAGCCCAGCACACTATTGGCTGCACTGTACCTTTATGTACAACAGTACAGCCCAGCACACTACTGACTGCACAGTACCTTTATGTACAACAGTACAGCCCAGCACACTACTGACTGCACAGTACCTTTATGTACAACACTACAGCTCAGCATACTACTGACTGCACAGTACCTTTATGTACAACAGTACAGCCCAGCATACTACTGACTGCACAGTACCTTTATGTACAACAGTTAAGCCCAGCATACTACTGACTGCACAGTACCTTTATGTACAACAGTACAGCCCAGCACACTACTGACTGCACAGTACCTATATGTACAACAGTACAGCCCAGCATACTACTGACTGCACAGTACCTTTATGCACAACAGTACAGCCCAGCACACTGACTGCACAGTACCTTTATGAACAACAGTATAGCCCAGCACACTACTGACTGCACAGTACCTTTATGAACAACAGTACAGCCCAGCACACTACTGACTGCACAGTACCTTTATGAACAACAGTATAGCCCAGCACACTACTGACTGCACAGTACCTTTATGTACAACAGTACAGCCCAGCACACTACTGACTGCACAGTACCTTTATGTACAACAGTACAGCCCAGCACACTACTGACTGCACTATACCTTTATGTACAACAGTATAGCCCAGCATACTACTGACTGCACAGTACCTTTATGCACAACAGTACAGCCCAGCACACTACTGACTGCACAGTACCTTTATGTACAACAGTACAGCCCAGCATACTACTGACTGCACAGTACCTATATGTACAACAGTACAGCCCAGCATACTACTGACTGCACAGTACCTTTATGTACAACAGTACAGCCCAGCACACTACTGACTGCACAGTACCTTTAGGCACAACAGTACAGCCCAGCACACTACTGACTGCACAGTACCTTTATGTACAACAGTACAGCCCAGCATACTACTGACTGCACAGTACCTATATGTACAACAGTACAGCTCAGCACACTACTGACTGCACTATACCTTTATGTACAACAGTACAGCTCAGCACACTACTGACTGGCACAGTACCTTTATGTACATCAGTACAGCCCAGCATACTACTGACTGCACAGTACCTTTATGTACAACAGTAAAGCCCAGCATACTACTGACTGCACAGTACCTTTATGTACAACAGTACAGCCCAGCACACTACTGACTGCACAGTACCATTATGTACAACAGTACAGCCCAGCAAACTACTGACTGCACAGTACCTTTATGTACAACAGTACAGCCCAGCATACTACTGACTGCACAGTACCTTTATGTACAACAGTACAGCCCAGCACACTACTGACTGCACAGTACCTTTATGCACAACATTACAGCCCAGCACACTACTGACTGCACAGTACCTTTATGTACAACAGTACAGCCCAGCATGCTACTGACTGCACAGTACCTATATGTACAACAGTACAGCCCCGCACACTACTGACTGCACAGTACCTTTATGTACATCAGTACAGCCCAGCATACTAATGACTGCACAGTACCTTTATGTACAACAGTACAACCCAGCACACTACTGACTGCACAGTACCTTTATGTACAACAGTACAGCCCAGCACACTACTGACTGCACAGTACTTTTATGTACAACAGTACAGCTCAGCACACTACTGACTGCACAGTACCTTTATGTACAACAGTACAGCCCAGCATACTACTGACTGCACTGTACCTTTATGTACAACAGTACAGCCCAGCATACTACTGACTGCACAGTACCATTATGTACAACAGTACAGCCCAGCACACTACTGACTGCACAGTACCTTTATGTACAACAGTACAGCCCAGCATACTACTGACTGCACAGTACCTTTATATACAACAGTACAGCCCAGCACACTACTGACTGCACAGTACCTTTATGTACAACAGTACAGCCCAGCATACTACTGACTGCACAGTACCTTTATGTACAACAGTATAGCCCAGCATACTACTGACTGCACAGTACCTTTATGTACAACAGTACAGCCCAGCATACTACTGACTGCACAGTACCTTTATGTACAACAGTACAGCCCAGCATACTACTGACTGCACAGTACCGCTCAGCACACTACTGACTGCACAGTACCTTTATATACAACAGTACAGCTCAGCACACTACTGATTGCACAGTACCTTTATGTACAACAGTATAGCCCAGCACACTACTGACTGCACAGTACCTTTATGTACAACAGTACAGCTCAGCATACTACTGACTGCACTGTACCTTTATGTACAACAGTACAGCCCAGCATACTACTGACTGCACAGTACCTTTATGTACAACAGTACAGCCCAGCACACTGCTGACTGCACAGTACCTTTATGTACAACAATACAGCCCAGCACACTAATGACTGCACAGTACCTATATGTACAACAGTACAGCCCAGCACACTACTGACTGCACAGTACCTTTATGTACAACAGTACAGCCCAGCACACTGCTGACTGCACAGTACCTATATGTACAACAATACAGCCCAGCACACTAATGACTGCACAGTACCTATATGTACAACAGTACAGCCCAGCACACTACTGACTGCACAGTACCTTTATGTACAACAGTACAGCCCAGCACACTAATGACTGCACAGTACCTATATGTACAACAGTACAGCCCAGCACACTACTGACTGCACAGTACCTTTATGTACAACAGTACAGCCCAGCATACTACTGACTGCACAGTACCTATATGTACAACAGTACAGCCCAGCATACTACTGACTGCACAGTACCTTTATGTACAACAGTACAGCCCAGCACACTACTGACTGCACAGTACCTTTATGCACAACAGTACAGCCCAGCACACTACTGACTGCACAGTACCTTTATGTACAACAGTACAGCCCAGCATACTACTGACTGCACAGTACCTATATGTACAACAGTACAGCTCAGCACACTACTGACTGCACTATACCTTTATGTACAACAGTACAGCTCAGCACACTACTGACTGGCACAGTACCTTTATGTACATCAGTACAGCCCAGCATACTACTGACTGCACAGTACCTTTATGTACAACAGTACAGCCCAGCATACTACTGACTGCACAGTACCTTTATGTACAACAGTAAAGCCCAGCATACTACTGGCTGCACAGTACCTTTATGTACAACAGTACAGCTCAGCATACTACTGACTGCACAGTACCTTTATGTACAACAGTACAGCCCAGCACACTGCTGACTGCACAGTACCTTTATGTACAACAGCACAACCCAGCACACTGACTGCACAGTACCTTTATGTACAACAGTACAGCCCAGCATACTACTGACTGCACAGTACCTTTATGTACAACAGTACAGCTCAGCACACTACTGACTGCACAGTACCTTTATGTACAACAGTACAGCCCAGCACACTACTGACTGCACTGTACCTTTATGTACAACAGTACAGCCCAGCACACTACTGACTGCACAGTACCTTTATGTACAACAGTACAGCCCAGCACACTACTGACAGCACAGTACCTTTATGTACAACAGTACAGCTCAGCACACTACTGACTGCACTGTACCTTTATGTACAACAGTACAGCCCAGCATACTATTGACTGCACAGTACCTTTATGTACAACAGTACAGCCCAGCACACTACTGACTGCACAGTACCTTTATGTACAACAGTACAGCCCAGCACACTACTGACTGCACAGTACCTTTATGTACAACAGTACAGCTCAGCATACTACTGACTGCACAGTACCTTTATGTACAACAGTATAGCCCAGCACACTACTGACTGCACAGTACCTTTATGTACAACAGTATAGCCCAGCACACTACTGACTGCACAGTACCTTTATGTACAACAGTACAGCTCAGCACACTACTGACTGCACAGTACCTTTATGTACAACAGTACAGCCCAGCATACTACTGACTGCACAGTACCTTTATGTACAACAGTACAGCCCAGCACACTACTGACTGCACAGTACCTTTATGTACAACAGTACAGCCCAGCACACTACTGACTGCACAGTACCTTTATGTACAACAGTACAGCCCAGCACACTACTGACTGCACAGTACCTTTATGTACAACAGTACAACCCAGCACACTACTGACTGCACAGTACCTTTATGTACAACAATACAGCCAAGCACACTACTGACTGCACAGTACCTTTATGTACAACAGTACAGCCCAGCACACTACTGACTGCACTATACCTTTATGTACAACAGCACAGCACAGCACACTGACTGCACAGTACCTTTATGTACAACAATACAGCCAAGCACACTACTGACTGCACAGTACCTTTATGTACAACAGTACAGCCAAGCACACTACTGACTGCACAGTACCTTTATGTACAACAGTACAGCCCAGCATACTACTGACTGCACAGTACCTTTATGTACAACAGTACAGCCCAGCATACTACTGACTGCACAGTACCTTTATGTACAACAGTACAGCCCAGCACACTACTGATTTCACAGTACCTTTATGTACAACAGTACAGCCCAGCACACTACTGACTGCACAGTACCTTTATGTACAACAGTACAGCCCAGCACACTACTGACTGCACAGTACCTTTATGTACAACAGTACAGCCCAGCACACTACTGACTGCACAGTACCATTATGTACAACAGTACAGCCCAGCATACTACTGACTGCACAGTACCTTTATGTACAACAGTACAGCCCAGCACACTACTGACTGCACAGTACCTTTATGTACAACAGTACAGCCCAGCACACTACTGACTGCACAGTACCTTTATGTACAACAGTACAGCCCAGCACACTACTGACTGCACAGTACCATTATGTACAACAGTACAGCCCAGCATACTACTGACTGCACAGTACCTTTATGTACAACAGTACAGCCCAGCACACTACTGACTGCACAGTACCTTTATGTACAACAGTACAGCCCAGCATACTACTGACTGCACTATACCTTTATGTACAACAGTACAACCCCGCACACTACTGACTGCACAGTACCTTTATATACAACAGTACAGCCCAGCACACTACTGACTGCACAGTACCTTTATGTACAACAGTACAGCCCAGCATACTACTGACTGCACAGTACCTTTATGTACAACAGTACAGCCCAGCACACTACTGACTGCACAGTACCTTTATGTACAACAATACAGCCCAGCATACTACTGACTGCACTGTACCTTTATGTACAACAGTACAGCCTAGCACACTGACTGCACAGTACCTTTATGTACAACAGTACAGCCCAGCACACTACTGACTGCACAGTACCTTTATGTACAACAGTACAGCCCAGCACACTACTGACTGCACAGTACCTTTATGTACAACAGTACAGCCCAGCACACTACTGACTGCACAGTACCTTTATGTACAACAGTACAGCCCAGCATACTACTGACAGCACAGTACCTTTATGTACAACAGTACAGCTCAGCACACTACTGACTGCACAGTACCTTTATGTACAACAGTACAGCTCAGCACACTATTGGCTGCACAGTACCTTTATGTACAACAGTACAGCCCAGCACACTACTGACTGCACAGTACCTTTATGTACAACAGTACAGCTCAGCATACTACTGACTGCACAGTAACTTTATGTACAACAGTATAGCCCAGCACACTACTGACTGCACAGTACCTTTATGTACAACAGTACAGCCCAGCACACTGCTGACTGCACAGTACCTTTATGTACAACAGTACAGCCCAGCACACTACTGACTGCACAGTACCTTTATGTACAACAGTACAGCCCAGCACACTGCTGACTGCACAGTACCTTTATGTACAACAGTACAGCCCAGCATACTACTGACTGCACAGTACCTATATGTACAACAGTACAGCCCAGCACACTACTGACTGCACAGTACCTTTATGTACAACACTACAGCCCAGCACACTACTGTCTGCACAGTACCTTTATGTACAACAGTATAGCCCAGCACACTACTGACTGCACAGTACCTTTATGTACAACAGTACAGCCCAGCACACTACTGACTGCACAGTACCTTTATGTACAACAGTACAGCTCAGCACACTACTGACTGCACAGTACTTTTATGTACAACAGTACAGCTCAGCACACTACTGACTGCACAGTACTTTTATGTACAACAGTACAGCTCAGCACACTACTGACTGCACAGTACTTTTATGTACAACAGTACAGCTCAGCACACTACTGACTGCACAGTACCTTTATGTACAACAGTACAGCCCAGCATACTACTGACTGCACAGTACCTTTATGTACAACAGTACAGCCCAGCACACTACTGACTGCACAGTACCTTTATGTACAACAGTAAACCCAGCACACTACTGACTGCACAGTACCTTTATGTACAACAGTACAGCCCAGCATACTACTGACTGCACAGTACTTTTATGTACAACAGTACAGCTCAGCACACTACTGACTGCACAGTACTTTTATGTACAACAGTACAGCTCAGCACACTACTGACTGCACAGTACTTTTATGTACAACAGTACAGCTCAGCACACTACTGACTGCACAGTACCTTTATGTACAACAGTACAGCCCAGCACACTACTGACTGCACAGTACCTTTATGTACAACAGTACAGCCCAGCACACTACTGACTGCACAGTACCTTTATGTACAACAGTAAACCCAGCACACTACTGACTGCACAGTACCTTTATGTACAACAGTACAGCCCAGCACACTACTGACTGCACTATACCTTTATGTACAACAGTACAGCCCAGCACACTACTGACTGCACAGTACCTTTATGTACAACACTACAGCCCAGCACACTACTGACTGCACAGTACCTTTATGTACAACAGTAAACCCAGCACACTACTGACTGCACAGTACCTTTATGTACAACAGTAAACCCAGCACACTACTGACTGCACAGTACCTTTATGTACAACAGTACAGCCCAGCACACTACTGACTGCACAGTACCTTTATGTACAACAGTAAACCCAGCACACTACTGACTGCACAGTACCTTTATGTACAACAGTACAGCCCAGCATACTACTGACTGCACAGTACCTTTATGTACAACAGTACAGCCCAGCATACTACTGACTGCACAGTACCTTTATGTACAACAGTACAGCCCAGCACACTACTGACTGCACAGTACCTTTATGTACAACAGTACAGCCCAGCACACTACTGACTGCACAGTACCTTTATGTACAACAGTACAGCCCAGCATACTACTGACTGCACAGTACCTTTATGTACAACAGTAAACCCAGCACACTACTGACTGCACAGTACCTATATATACATCAGTACAGCCCAGCACACTACTAACTGCACAGTACCTTTATGTACAACAGTACAGCCCAGCATACTACTGACTGCACAGTACCTTTATGTACAACAGTACAGCCCAGCACACTACTAACTGCACAGTACCTTTATGTACAACAGTACAGCCCAGCACACTACTGACTGCACAGTACCTTTATGTACAACAGTACAGCCCAGCACACTACTAACTGCACAGTACCTTTATGTACAACAGTACAGCCCAGCACACTAATGACTGCACAGTACCTTTATGTACAACAGTACAGCTCAGCACACTATTGGCTGCACAGTACCTTTATGTACAACACTACAGCCCAGCACACTACTGACTGCACAGTACCTTTATGTACAACAGTACAGCCCAGCATACTACTGACTGCACAGTACCTTTATGTACAACAGTACAGCCCAGCACACTACTGACTGCACAGTACCTTTATGCACAACAGTACAGCCCAGCATACTACTGACTGCACAGTACCTTTATGTACAACAGTACAGCCCAGCACACTACTGACTGCACAGTACCTTTATGTACAACAGTACAGCCCAGCACACTATTGGCTGCACTGTACCTTTATGTACAACAGTACAGCCCAGCACACTACTGACTGCACAGTACCTTTATGTACAACAGTACAGCCCAGCACACTACTGACTGCACAGTACCTTTATGTACAACACTACAGCTCAGCATACTACTGACTGCACAGTACCTTTATGTACAACAGTACAGCCCAGCATACTACTGACTGCACAGTACCTTTATGTACAACAGTTAAGCCCAGCATACTACTGACTGCACAGTACCTTTATGTACAACAGTACAGCCCAGCACACTACTGACTGCACAGTACCTATATGTACAACAGTACAGCCCAGCATACTACTGACTGCACAGTACCTTTATGCACAACAGTACAGCCCAGCACACTGACTGCACAGTACCTTTATGAACAACAGTATAGCCCAGCACACTACTGACTGCACAGTACCTTTATGAACAACAGTACAGCCCAGCACACTACTGACTGCACAGTACCTTTATGAACAACAGTATAGCCCAGCACACTACTGACTGCACAGTACCTTTATGTACAACAGTACAGCCCAGCACACTACTGACTGCACAGTACCTTTATGTACAACAGTACAGCCCAGCACACTACTGACTGCACTATACCTTTATGTACAACAGTATAGCCCAGCATACTACTGACTGCACAGTACCTTTATGCACAACAGTACAGCCCAGCACACTACTGACTGCACAGTACCTTTATGTACAACAGTACAGCCCAGCATACTACTGACTGCACAGTACCTATATGTACAACAGTACAGCCCAGCATACTACTGACTGCACAGTACCTTTATGTACAACAGTACAGCCCAGCACACTACTGACTGCACAGTACCTTTAGGCACAACAGTACAGCCCAGCACACTACTGACTGCACAGTACCTTTATGTACAACAGTACAGCCCAGCATACTACTGACTGCACAGTACCTATATGTACAACAGTACAGCTCAGCACACTACTGACTGCACTATACCTTTATGTACAACAGTACAGCTCAGCACACTACTGACTGGCACAGTACCTTTATGTACATCAGTACAGCCCAGCATACTACTGACTGCACAGTACCTTTATGTACAACAGTAAAGCCCAGCATACTACTGACTGCACAGTACCTTTATGTACAACAGTACAGCCCAGCACACTACTGACTGCACAGTACCATTATGTACAACAGTACAGCCCAGCAAACTACTGACTGCACAGTACCTTTATGTACAACAGTACAGCCCAGCATACTACTGACTGCACAGTACCTTTATGTACAACAGTACAGCCCAGCACACTACTGACTGCACAGTACCTTTATGCACAACATTACAGCCCAGCACACTACTGACTGCACAGTACCTTTATGTACAACAGTACAGCCCAGCATGCTACTGACTGCACAGTACCTATATGTACAACAGTACAGCCCCGCACACTACTGACTGCACAGTACCTTTATGTACATCAGTACAGCCCAGCATACTAATGACTGCACAGTACCTTTATGTACAACAGTACAACCCAGCACACTACTGACTGCACAGTACCTTTATGTACAACAGTACAGCCCAGCACACTACTGACTGCACAGTACTTTTATGTACAACAGTACAGCTCAGCACACTACTGACTGCACAGTACCTTTATGTACAACAGTACAGCCCAGCATACTACTGACTGCACTGTACCTTTATGTACAACAGTACAGCCCAGCATACTACTGACTGCACAGTACCATTATGTACAACAGTACAGCCCAGCACACTACTGACTGCACAGTACCTTTATGTACAACAGTACAGCCCAGCATACTACTGACTGCACAGTACCTTTATATACAACAGTACAGCCCAGCACACTACTGACTGCACAGTACCTTTATGTACAACAGTACAGCCCAGCATACTACTGACTGCACAGTACCTTTATGTACAACAGTATAGCCCAGCATACTACTGACTGCACAGTACCTTTATGTACAACAGTACAGCCCAGCATACTACTGACTGCACAGTACCTTTATGTACAACAGTACAGCCCAGCATACTACTGACTGCACAGTACCGCTCAGCACACTACTGACTGCACAGTACCTTTATATACAACAGTACAGCTCAGCACACTACTGATTGCACAGTACCTTTATGTACAACAGTATAGCCCAGCACACTACTGACTGCACAGTACCTTTATGTACAACAGTACAGCTCAGCATACTACTGACTGCACTGTACCTTTATGTACAACAGTACAGCCCAGCATACTACTGACTGCACAGTACCTTTATGTACAACAGTACAGCCCAGCACACTGCTGACTGCACAGTACCTTTATGTACAACAATACAGCCCAGCACACTAATGACTGCACAGTACCTATATGTACAACAGTACAGCCCAGCACACTACTGACTGCACAGTACCTTTATGTACAACAGTACAGCCCAGCACACTGCTGACTGCACAGTACCTATATGTACAACAATACAGCCCAGCACACTAATGACTGCACAGTACCTATATGTACAACAGTACAGCCCAGCACACTACTGACTGCACAGTACCTTTATGTACAACAGTACAGCCCAGCACACTAATGACTGCACAGTACCTATATGTACAACAGTACAGCCCAGCACACTACTGACTGCACAGTACCTTTATGTACAACAGTACAGCCCAGCATACTACTGACTGCACAGTACCTATATGTACAACAGTACAGCCCAGCATACTACTGACTGCACAGTACCTTTATGTACAACAGTACAGCCCAGCACACTACTGACTGCACAGTACCTTTATGTACAACAGTACAGCCCAGCACACTACTGACTGCACAGTACCTTTATGTACAACAGTACAGCCCAGCATACTACTGACTGCACAGTACCTATATGTACAACAGTACAGCTCAGCACACTACTGACTGCACTATACCTTTATGTACAACAGTACAGCTCAGCACACTACTGACTGGCACAGTACCTTTATGTACATCAGTACAGCCCAGCATACTACTGACTGCACAGTACCTTTATGTACAACAGTACAGCCCAGCATACTACTGACTGCACAGTACCTTTATGTACAACAGTAAAGCCCAGCATACTACTGGCTGCACAGTACCTTTATGTACAACAGTACAGCTCAGCATACTACTGACTGCACAGTACCTTTATGTACAACAGTACAGCCCAGCACACTGCTGACTGCACAGTACCTTTATGTACAACAGCACAACCCAGCACACTGACTGCACAGTACCTTTATGTACAACAGTACAGCCCAGCATACTACTGACTGCACAGTACCTTTATGTACAACAGTACAGCTCAGCACACTACTGACTGCACAGTACCTTTATGTACAACAGTACAGCCCAGCACACTACTGACTGCACTGTACCTTTATGTACAACAGTACAGCCCAGCACACTACTGACTGCACAGTACCTTTATGTACAACAGTACAGCCCAGCACACTACTGACAGCACAGTACCTTTATGTACAACAGTACAGCTCAGCACACTACTGACTGCACTGTACCTTTATGTACAACAGTACAGCCCAGCATACTATTGACTGCACAGTACCTTTATGTACAACAGTACAGCCCAGCACACTACTGACTGCACAGTACCTTTATGTACAACAGTACAGCCCAGCACACTACTGACTGCACAGTACCTTTATGTACAACAGTACAGCTCAGCATACTACTGACTGCACAGTACCTTTATGTACAACAGTATAGCCCAGCACACTACTGACTGCACAGTACCTTTATGTACAACAGTATAGCCCAGCACACTACTGACTGCACAGTACCTTTATGTACAACAGTACAGCTCAGCACACTACTGACTGCACAGTACCTTTATGTACAACAGTACAGCCCAGCATACTACTGACTGCACAGTACCTTTATGTACAACAGTACAGCCCAGCACACTACTGACTGCACAGTACCTTTATGTACAACAGTACAGCCCAGCACACTACTGACTGCACAGTACCTTTATGTACAACAGTACAGCCCAGCACACTACTGACTGCACAGTACCTTTATGTACAACAGTACAACCCAGCACACTACTGACTGCACAGTACCTTTATGTACAACAATACAGCCAAGCACACTACTGACTGCACAGTACCTTTATGTACAACAGTACAGCCCAGCACACTACTGACTGCACTATACCTTTATGTACAACAGCACAGCACAGCACACTGACTGCACAGTACCTTTATGTACAACAATACAGCCAAGCACACTACTGACTGCACAGTACCTTTATGTACAACAGTACAGCCAAGCACACTACTGACTGCACAGTACCTTTATGTACAACAGTACAGCCCAGCATACTACTGACTGCACAGTACCTTTATGTACAACAGTACAGCCCAGCATACTACTGACTGCACAGTACCTTTATGTACAACAGTACAGCCCAGCACACTACTGATTTCACAGTACCTTTATGTACAACAGTACAGCCCAGCACACTACTGACTGCACAGTACCTTTATGTACAACAGTACAGCCCAGCACACTACTGACTGCACAGTACCTTTATGTACAACAGTACAGCCCAGCACACTACTGACTGCACAGTACCATTATGTACAACAGTACAGCCCAGCATACTACTGACTGCACAGTACCTTTATGTACAACAGTACAGCCCAGCACACTACTGACTGCACAGTACCTTTATGTACAACAGTACAGCCCAGCACACTACTGACTGCACAGTACCTTTATGTACAACAGTACAGCCCAGCACACTACTGACTGCACAGTACCATTATGTACAACAGTACAGCCCAGCATACTACTGACTGCACAGTACCTTTATGTACAACAGTACAGCCCAGCACACTACTGACTGCACAGTACCTTTATGTACAACAGTACAGCCCAGCATACTACTGACTGCACTATACCTTTATGTACAACAGTACAACCCCGCACACTACTGACTGCACAGTACCTTTATATACAACAGTACAGCCCAGCACACTACTGACTGCACAGTACCTTTATGTACAACAGTACAGCCCAGCATACTACTGACTGCACAGTACCTTTATGTACAACAATACAGCCCAGCATACTACTGACTGCACTGTACCTTTATGTACAACAGTACAGCCTAGCACACTGACTGCACAGTACCTTTATGTACAACAGTACAGCCCAGCACACTACTGACTGCACAGTACCTTTATGTACAACAGTACAGCCCAGCACACTACTGACTGCACAGTACCTTTATGTACAACAGTACAGCCCAGCACACTACTGACTGCACAGTACCTTTATGTACAACAGTACAGCCCAGCATACTACTGACAGCACAGTACCTTTATGTACAACAGTACAGCTCAGCACACTACTGACTGCACAGTACCTTTATGTACAACAGTACAGCTCAGCACACTATTGGCTGCACAGTACCTTTATGTACAACAGTACAGCCCAGCACACTACTGACTGCACAGTACCTTTATGTACAACAGTACAGCTCAGCATACTACTGACTGCACAGTAACTTTATGTACAACAGTATAGCCCAGCACACTACTGACTGCACAGTACCTTTATGTACAACAACAGTACAGCCCAGCACACTGCTGACTGCACAGTACCTTTATGTACAACAGTACAGCCCAGCACACTACTGACTGCACAGTACCTTTATGTACAACAGTACAGCCCAGCACACTGCTGACTGCACAGTACCTTTATGTACAACAGTACAGCCCAGCATACTACTGACTGCACAGTACCTATATGTACAACAGTACAGCCCAGCACACTACTGACTGCACAGTACCTTTATGTACAACACTACAGCCCAGCACACTACTGTCTGCACAGTACCTTTATGTACAACAGTATAGCCCAGCACACTACTGACTGCACAGTACCTTTATGTACAACAGTACAGCCCAGCACACTACTGACTGCACAGTACCTTTATGTACAACAGTACAGCTCAGCACACTACTGACTGCACAGTACTTTTATGTACAACAGTACAGCTCAGCACACTACTGACTGCACAGTACTTTTATGTACAACAGTACAGCTCAGCACACTACTGACTGCACAGTACTTTTATGTACAACAGTACAGCTCAGCACACTACTGACTGCACAGTACCTTTATGTACAACAGTACAGCCCAGCATACTACTGACTGCACAGTACCTTTATGTACAACAGTACAGCCCAGCACACTACTGACTGCACAGTACCTTTATGTACAACAGTAAACCCAGCACACTACTGACTGCACAGTACCTTTATGTACAACAGTACAGCCCAGCATACTACTGACTGCACAGTACTTTTATGTACAACAGTACAGCTCAGCACACTACTGACTGCACAGTACTTTTATGTACAACAGTACAGCTCAGCACACTACTGACTGCACAGTACTTTTATGTACAACAGTACAGCTCAGCACACTACTGACTGCACAGTACCTTTATGTACAACAGTACAGCCCAGCATACTACTGACTGCACAGTACCTTTATGTACAACAGTACAGCCCAGCACACTACTGACTGCACAGTACCTTTATGTACAACAGTAAACCCAGCACACTACTGACTGCACAGTACCTTTATGTACAACAGTACAGCCCAGCACACTACTGACTGCACTATACCTTTATGTACAACAGTACAGCCCAGCACACTACTGACTGCACAGTACCTTTATGTACAACACTACAGCCCAGCACACTACTGACTGCACAGTACCTTTATGTACAACAGTAAACCCAGCACACTACTGACTGCACAGTACCTTTATGTACAACAGTAAACCCAGCACACTACTGACTGCACAGTACCTTTATGTACAACAGTACAGCCCAGCACACTACTGACTGCACAGTACCTTTATGTACAACAGTAAACCCAGCACACTACTGACTGCACAGTACCTTTATGTACAACAGTACAGCCCAGCATACTACTGACTGCACAGTACCTTTATGTACAACAGTACAGCCCAGCATACTACTGACTGCACAGTACCTTTATGTACAACAGTACAGCCCAGCACACTACTGACTGCACAGTACCTTTATGTACAACAGTACAGCCCAGCACACTACTGACTGCACAGTACCTTTATGTACAACAGTACAGCCCAGCATACTACTGACTGCACAGTACCTTTATGTACAACAGTAAACCCAGCACACTACTGACTGCACAGTACCTATATATACATCAGTACAGCCCAGCACACTACTAACTGCACAGTACCTTTATGTACAACAGTACAGCCCAGCATACTACTGACTGCACAGTACCTTTATGTACAACAGTACAGCCCAGCACACTACTAACTGCACAGTACCTTTATGTACAACAGTACAGCCCAGCACACTACTGACTGCACAGTACCTTTATGTACAACAGTACAGCCCAGCACACTACTAACTGCACAGTACCTTTATGTACAACAGTACAGCCCAGCACACTAATGACTGCACAGTACCTTTATGTACAACAGTACAGCTCAGCACACTATTGGCTGCACAGTACCTTTATGTACAACAGTACAGCCCAGCATACTACTGACTGCACAGTACCTATATGTACAACAGTAAACCCAGCACACTACTGACTGCACAGTACCTTTATGTACAACAGTAAACCCAGCACACTACTGACTGCACAGTACCTTTATGTACAGCAGTACAGCTCAGCACACTATTGGCTGCACAGTACCTTTATGTACAACAGTACAGCTCAGCACACTATTGGCTGCACAGTACCTTTATGTACAACAGTACAGCCCTGCACACTATTGGCTGCACAGTACCTTTATGTACAACAGTACAGCCCAGCACACTACTGACTGCACAGTACCTTTATGTACAACAGTACAGCCCAGCATACTACTGACTGCACAGTACCTTTATGTACAACAGTACAGCCCAGCACACTATTGGCTGCACAGTACCTTTATGTACAACAGTACAGCCCAGCACACTACTGACTGCACAGTACCTTTATGTACAACAGTACAGCCCAGCACACTACTAACTGCACAGTACCTTTATGTACAACAGTACAGCCCAGCACACTAATGACTGCACAGTACCTTTATGTACAACAGTACAGCTCAGCACACTATTGGCTGCACAGTACCTTTATGTACAACAGTACAGCCCAGCATACTACTGACTGCACAGTACCTATATGTACAACAGTAAACCCAGCACACTACTGACTGCACAGTACCTTTATGTACAACAGTAAACCCAGCACACTACTGACTGCACAGTACCTTTATGTACAGCAGTACAGCTCAGCACACTATTGGCTGCACAGTACCTTTATGTACAACAGTACAGCTCAGCACACTATTGGCTGCACAGTACCTTTATGTACAACAGTACAGCCCTGCACACTATTGGCTGCACAGTACCTTTATGTACAACAGTACAGCCCAGCACACTACTGACTGCACAGTACCTTTATGTACAACAGTACAGCCCAGCATACTACTGACTGCACAGTACCTTTATGTACAACAGTACAGCCCAGCACACTATTGGCTGCACAGTACCTTTATGTACAACAGTACAGCTCAGCACACTATTGGCTGCACAGTACCTTTATGTACAACAGTACAGAACTGCATACAACATAAATGTTTTAAACGCTTACAGGAATAACAAGAAAATAAATTATCTACGTGCATTTTTTTACTTAGCTTAATTAATCATTTTCTGGGAATTAAATTTGCATTTTAAATGTCTCATTAATATTAACCAGTAACTAGAACAAAATGCTAAATTCTTTAATATGTAGTATCTGTTTACGCTTGTTTGCGTATGCAGATTCTGATGAATGTGCACCCCCTGGGTAAGTAGGTGAATCCTACAGAAAAGCACCCAGGTAAAGTCATGTATCACTGTTCTATAGTAATACAGATAAAGAATGTAAAACTCTTTTATAGGGGGCATTTATACCTAGACAAGGGTGAGAATCCGCTTTCAGGAGAGGACTGTCATTTATTTTATGTTCAGTGCTGGTAATGATAGGGTTGGTGTAATAGTTTATTTTCTGTGCAGAACTAGAAGCCCAGGCTGGCATCTTGCCTACAATTAGACAAGCCATGGATACCAACCAGTGTGTATGAGGGGAAGATGGAGGAATAGTTACAAAGAAATGGAATCTATTGAAGGCTATGATAACCTATTTTCTAGCAACAACCTGACGATCTGTGTACAGTGGGGGGCTAAGCTTAACCCCAAAGTCCTCAGAGTCCTTATTTCTCTTGGTTATTGGGAGAATAATGTACTACGGTTCTAATAAAGATACAAATTATGGTTACATGATTTAAAAACATAAATGAAAAAAGTTAAGAAACGTATGTAAAATACAGGGAACATTTATCATTCATTAATAAGTGATTCATTTGAGCTGATAAATGTGTTAGCTACACACAACGTGACTTGTTTAGACTACTGTCAGGGTACAGTCAGGCTAAAGTCAGGGTGCAGCTAGGCTAAAGTCAGGGTGCAGTCAGGCTAAAGTCAGGGTGCAGCCAGGCTAAAGTCAGGGTGCAGTCAGGCTAAAGTCAGGGTACAGTAAGGCTAAAGTCAGGGTGCAGTCAGGACAAAGTCAGGGTGCAGTCAGGCTAAAGTCAGGGTGCAGTCAGGACAAAGTCAGGATACACATAAGCTACAGTGGATTCTATTCAAAGTCAGTGTAATTTGCCCGATGTCTACCAGAGACCTCCTTGTACACGGGTCAGGTTCTGTACATTGTGAACCTTGCACTGTTTGCTTCTTCGTTAAATAGGGCAACTGATATCCAGGCTTTGCTAAATTTATATGTAATTTACCACAAATAACTGTGTTGAGCTGAGGATTTGAGAGTCTAGGATAATTTAAAAATGACTCAAAAATCTATCAGACATCATTGACCTGCTATTCCAGTGAAACCCGTAGTTAGTCTGAAGTTGTCTGGCATTCAAAATAAGTGTAATGTCACACAGAGAACATGTGATTGTCAGTATGTACTGTATGGGGTAAGATAGGAAAGGAAATGGTTCACAGTATGGAGTCATATGGGGGAGGGGAGGGTAAATGCAAGGGGGGGGGAGAGACAGGTGACCTCAAAGTAAGGAGTCATTTGGAGATGGGGCCCAGTGACAGCTTTTTATGTGGTCATATGGGTAGGGGACAATTGACTGAACAGTATAGGGACATAGGGGGAGTTGAAGAGTTGCTGCACAGCATTGGGTCTCATGGCTAAGAGATTGATGAATGCATAGCATGGGTTGCATTGGTAGGGGATTGATGATGGCACAGTATGAGGTCACATGGGTAGTGGACTGATGGGGGCACAGTATGGGGTCACATGGGTAGGGGGCTTATGGAGGCACAGTATGTGGTCACATGGGTAGGGGACTAAAGATGGCACAGTATGGGGTCACATGGGTAGGGGGCTTATGGAGGCAAAATACGGGGTCACATGGGTAGGGGACTGATGACTGCACAGTATTAGGTCAAATGGGTAGGGGACTGTTGATGACACAATATGGGGTAACATGGGTAGGGGACTGATGATGGCACAGTATGGGTTTACATGGGTAGAGGACTGATGATGGCACAGTATAAGGTCACATGGGTAGGGGACTGATGACTGTACAGTATGGGGTCACATGGGTAAGAGACTGACAACTGCACAGTATGGGGTCACATGGGTAGAGGACTGATAATGGCACAGTATAAGGTCACATGGGTAGGGGACTGATGATTGCACAGTATGGGGTCACATGGGTAAGAGACTGACGACTGCACAGTATGGGGTCACATGGGTAGGGAACTGATGATGGCACAGTATAGTGTCACATGAGTTGGGGACTAATGACTGAGCAGTATGGGGTCACATGAGAAGAGGACTGATTATTGCACAGTATGGGGTCACATGGGTAGGGGACTGATGATGGCACAGTATAGTGTCACATGAGTTGGGGACTAATGACTGAGCAGTATGGGGTCACATGAGAAGAGGACTGATTATTGCACAGTATGGGGTCACATGGGTAGGGAACTGATGATGGCACAGTATAGTGTCACATGAGTTGGGGACTAATGACTGAGCAGTATGGGGTCACATGGGAAGAGGACTGATGACTGCACAGTATGGAGTCACATGGGAAGAGGACTGATGACTGCACAGTATGGGGTCACATGGGTAGGGGACTGATGACTGCACAGTATGGGGTCACATGGGTAGAGGACTGATGATGGCACAGTATAAGGTCACATGGGTAAGGGACTAATGACTGCACAGTATGGGGGTCACATGGGTAGAGGACTGATGACTGCACAGTATGGGGTCACATGGGTAGAGGACTGATGACTGCACAGTATGGGGTTACATGGGTAGGGGACTGATGACTGCACCGTATGGGGTCACATGGGTAGGGTACAGATGATGGCACACTATGGGGTCACGTGGGTAGGACTGATGATGGCACAGTATGGGGTTACATGGATAGAGGACTAATGATGGCACAGTATAGGGTTACATGGGTAGAGGACTGATGATGGCACAGTATGGGATCACATGGGTAGGGGACTGATGATGGAACAGTATGGGGTCATCGGGGTAGGACTGATGATGGCACAGTATGGGGTTACATGGGTAGGGGACTGATGAATGCAGAGTATGGGGTCACATGGGTAGGAGACTGATGATGGCACAGTATGGGGTCACATGGGTAGAGGACTGATGATGGCACAGTATGGAGTCACACATGTAAGGGACTGATGACAGCACAGTATGGGGTTGCATGGGTTGAGGACTCATGACGGCACAGTATAGGGTCACATGGGTAGAGGATTGATGACGACACAGTATGGGGTCACATGGGTAGGGGACTGATGAAGGCAGTAGAGGACTAATGACTGCACAGTATGGGGTCACATGGGTAGAGGACTGATGAAGGCATAGTATGGGGTCACATGGGTAGGGGACTGATGACTGCACAGTATGGGGTCATATGGGTAGGGTACTGATGACTGCACAGTATGGGGTCACATGGATAGGGGGCTTATGACTGCACAGTATGGGGTCACATGGGTAGGAGGCTTATGACTGCACAGTATGGGGTCACAGTGGTAGGGGACTGATGATGGCACACTATGGGGTCACGTGGGTAGGACTGATGATGGCACAGTATGGGGTTACATGGATAGAGGACTGATGATGGCACAGTATGGGGTTACATGGGTAAAGGACTGATGATGGCACAGTATGGGATCACATGGGTAGGGGACTGATGATGGAACAGTATGGGGTTACATGGGCAGAGGACTGATGATGACACAGTATGGGGTCACATCGGTAGGGGACTGATGAATGCAGAGTATGGGATCACATGGGTAGGAGACTGATGATGGCACAGTATGGAGTCACACATGTAAGGGTCTAATGACAGCACAGTATGGGGTCACATGGGTTGAGGACTCATGACGGCACAGTATGGGGTCACATGGGTAGAGGATTGATGACGATACAGTATGGGGTCACATGGGTAGGGGACTGATGAAGGCAGTAGAGGACTAATGACTGCACAGTATGGGGTCACATGGGTAGAGGACTGATGATGGCACAGTATGGGGTCACATGGCTAGGGAACGGATGACTGCACAGTATGGGGTCATATGGGTAGGGTACTAATGACTGCACAGTATGGGGTCACAGTGGAAGGGGACTGATGATGCCACAGTATGGGGTCACATGGGTAGGGGACTGATGGAGGCACAGCATGGGGTCACATGGGTAGGGGACTGATGATGGCACAGTATGGGGTCACATGGGTAGAGGACTGATGGCACAGTATAAGGTCACATGGCTAGGGGACTGATGACTGCACAGTATGGGGTCACATGGGTAGATGACTGATGGCAAAGTATAAGGTCACATGGGTAGGGGACTGATGATGGCACAGTATGGGGTCACATGGTTAGAAGACTGATGACTGCATAGTATGGGGTCACATGGGTAGAGGACTGATGACTGCATAGTATGGGGTCACATGGGTAGAGGACTGATGACTGCACAGTATAGGATCACATGGGTAGGGGACTGATGACTGCACAGTATAGGATCACATGGGTAGGGGACTGATGACTGCACAGTATGGGGTCACATGGGTAGGGGACTGATGACTGCCCAGTATGGAGTCACATGGGAAGAGGACTGATGACTGCACAGTATGTGGTCACATGGGTAGGGGATTGATGACTGCACAGTATGGGGTTACATGGGTAGAGGACTGATGATGGCACAGTATGGGGTTACATGGGTAGAGGACTGATGATGGCACAGTATGGAATCACATGGGTAGGGGACTGATGACTGCACAGTATGGGGTCACATGGGTAAAGGACTGATGACTGCACATTATGAGGTCACATGGGTAGGGGACTAATGATGGCATAGTATGGGGTCACATGGGTAGGGGACTGATGACTGCACAGTATGGAGTCACATGGGAAGAGGACTGATGACTGCACAGTATGGGGTCACATGGGAAGAGGACTGATGACTGCACAGTATGGAGTCACATGGGAAGAGGACTGATGACTGCACAGTATGGGGTCACATGGGTAGGGGACTGATGACTGCACAGTATGGGGTCACATGGGTAGGGGACTGATGATGGCACAGTATGTGGTCACATGGGTAGGGGACTGATGATGGCACAGTATGGGGTTACATGGGTAGAGGACTGATGATGGCACAGTATGGGGTTACATGGGTAGAGGACTGATGATGGCACAGTATGGAATCACATGGGTAGGGGACTGATGACTGCACAGTATGGGGGTCACATGGATAGGGGACTGATGATGGCACAGTATGGGGTTACATAGGTAGAGGACTGATGATGGCACAGTATGGGGTCACATAGGTAGAGGACTGATGACTGCACAGTATGGGGTCACATGGGTAGAGGACTGATGCTGGCACAGTATGGGGTCACGGGGGTAGGACTGATGATGGCACAGTATGGGGTTACATGGGTAGAGGACTGATGATGGCACAGTATGGGTTTACATGGGTAGAGGACTGATGATGGCACAGTATGGGGTCACGGGGGTAGGACTGATGATGGCACAGTATGGGGTTACATGGGTAGAGGACTTATGATGGCACAGTATGGTGTCACATGGGTAGGGGACTGATGAATGCACAGTATGGGGTCACATGGGTAGGGGACTGATGACTGCACAGTATAGGGTCACATGGGTAGGGGACTGATGCCTGCACAGTATGGGGTCACATGGGTAGGGGACTGATGACTGCACAGTATGGGGTCACATAGTTAGGGGACTGATGACGGCACTGTATAGGGTCACTTGGGTAGAGGACTGATGACTGAACAATATGCGGTGAATTGGTAGAGGACTGATGACTTAACAATATGGGGTCACATGGGTAGGGGACTGATGGAGGCACAGTATGGGGTCACATGGGTAGTGGACTAATGACTGCACAGTATGGGGTCGCATTGGTAGAGGACTGATGATGGCATAGTATGGGGTCACACAGGTAGGGGACTGATGACTGAACAGTATGGGGTTACATGGGTAGGGGACTGATGACTGCACAGTATGGGGTCACATGGGCAGGGGACTGATGACTGCACAGTATGGGGTCACATGGGCAGGGGACTGATGACTGCACAGTATGGGGTCACATGGGTAGGGGACTGATGACTGCACAGTATGGGGTCACATGGGTAGGGGGCTTATGACTGCACAGTATGGGGTCACATGGGCAGGGTACTGATGATGGCACAGTATAAGTTCTTGTGGGTAGGGGACTTATGATGGAACAGTATGGGGTCACGTGGGTAGGGGACTGATGACAGCACAGTATGGGGTCACATGGGTAGAGGACTGATAATGGCACAGTATGGGGTCACATGGATAGGGGACTGATGATGGCACAGTATAGGGTCACAGGGGTAGGGGACTGATGATGGCACAGTATGGGTTCACATGAGTAGGGGACTGATGATGGCACAGTATAGGTTCATGTGGGTAGGGGACAGATGATGGAACAGTATAGGGTCATGTGGGTAGGGGACTGATGACAGCACAGTATGGGGTCACATGGGTAGAGGACTGATGACAGCACAGTATGGGGTCACATGGGTAGAGGACTGATGACGGCACAGTTTGGGGTCACATGGGTAGAGGACTGATGACGGCACAGTATGGGGTCACATGGGTAGGGAACTGATGAATGCACAGTATGGGGTCACATGGGTAGGGGACTGATGATGGCACATTATAGGGTCACTTGGTTAGGGGACTGATGATGGCACAGTATGGGGTCACATGGGAAGAGGACTGATGACTGCACAGTATGAAGTCACAGGGGTAGGGAACCAGTAACTGCACAGTGTGCGATTAGATGGGGAGGAAATTGAGAACAGTCGATTCAGGGGTAAAATGGTGACACTGGATGGGTCATGCTTACCTTAAGGTCTGGGATCCCATAACCTTTTCGGAGAGTTATCTGGAAAACCTCCAGGGAGCTGATAAAGGCTGCCAGTCTTGTGAGGCTCTGCTTGCCACTTCCACCTACTCCGACCAGCAGCGCATTCCCCCGGGGAGACTCCAGGATACGGTTAATCCGGCAGCTGCAATAGAAAATAACACAATGTCTCATTGGCCTCTCTAAATCCTGCTCATGTTTCTGCTACTGCACACTCTGGTGAGGAACAAGTGGCATGGTTCAGTGCCAGGTGAGGAACAAGTGGCATGGTTCAGTGCCAGGTGAGGAACAAGAGGCATGGTTCAGTGCCAGGTGAGGACCAAGTGGCATGGTTCAGTGCTAGGTGAGGAACAAGTGGCATGTTTCAGTGCCAGGTGAGGAACAAGTGGCATGGTTCAGTGCCAGGTGAGAGACAAGTGGCATGTTTCAGTGCGAGGTGAGAAACAAGTGGCATGGTTCAGTGCCAGGTGAGGAACAAGTGGCATGTTTCAGTGCCAGGTGAGGAACAAGTGGCATGTTTCAGTGCCAGGTGAGAGAAAACTGGCATGTTTCAGTGCCAGGTGAGGAACAAGTGGCATGTTTCAGTGCCACTGTAGGGTGGGGAACAAGTGGCATGTTTCAGTGCCACTGTAGGGTGAGGAACAAGTGGCATGTTTCAGTGCCACTGTAGGGTGAGGAACAAGTGGCATGTTTCAGTGCCACTGTAGGGTGAGGAACAAGTGGCATGTTTCAGTGCCACTGTAGGGTGAGGAACAAGTGGCATGTTTCAGTGCCACTGTAGGGTGAGGAACAAGTGGCATGTTTCAGTGCCACTGTAGGGTGAGAAACAAGTGGCATGTTTCAGTGCCACTGTAGGGTGAGAAACAAGTGGCATGTTTCAGTGCCACTGTAGGGTGAGAAACAAGTGGCATGTTTCAGTGCCAAGTAATGAACAAGTGGCATGTTCCAGGGTAATAATGCTCATATGGGAGTTTGGATAAGACAAACACAATTACACAAATTGCAAATATAATATATATATATATACATATTGTTTATATGAATACACAGAGGAAAACTAAACATTCTGATGTTAGATATTAAACAAAAGGGGTTCGTCTCAGGAACTCTTATAAAGTATACGCATTCTCAAACACATACACAATACACAGAATACATGGCATGATTGATTGAGTGGAGAATTGGATACATGACTGGGATATAAAGTTTAACACAGCAAAGTACAAAATGATGCATTTAGGATAGAAACATCCAAACATTAAATTACAGACTCAATGAGACTTTACTGGCTGTTACAATTGAGGGACGGGAATTATTATTTCAGCTGATTTATAATTTAGCAAACAATGTAGTACTGAAGGATATAAACAAACTGCAATCTGTGCAAAGGAGGCTACTAAATGGCACATGGTCTAAAACATAAAATGTACCAGGAGAAGCTCAATGACCTAAATATTTATAGCTTGGAGGAGAGAATCTTAAGGGGCTTAGTAAAGCTGAGGCTGTAAATATTTTTCATAAAAAGAAAAATTCAAGAACAAGGGGTCATGATCTCAACTGAAGGGTAGTAGATTAAGGAGTCATTTCGAGAAGCTTTTTTACAGAAAGGGTGATTTATTCATGGAATAAACTTCCACAAGAGGTGGTAATGATGAACACTGTGGGGGACATTAAGACCCATCAGCTCTTTTGCAGCCCATTAAAATAAAAAATAAAAATATTTTTTTTATTTTAAATGGGCTGCAAAAGAGCTGATTGCCCATACAAATGCCCCTTTAGGGACAATGGGTAGCTTAGATTTTTTTAGTGTTAGTTTTTTTTATTTTGTGGGGTTTGGTGGGTTGGGGGGGTTTACTGTTAAGAGTTAATTTGTATTTTTGAGGTAAAAGCTATTTAACTTAGGGCAATGCCTTAAAAAAGGGTCCTTTTAAGGGCTATTGGTATCTTAGTGTTAAATTACGGGCGTTTTTATTATGGGGGGGTATTTTTATAGGGGTATTAGGTTAAGTTTATTTTTTATAATTTGGTTTATTTTTTTCTGTAATTTTAAACTTTTTTTATTTATTTTAATTTAATCTTAGGTTGTTTGTTTTTTTAAGCAATGATAGGATTTTTTATTTTAAATTTTAACTTAGCATCTTTTTTATTTTATGTAATTGGGGTTAATTTAGAGGGTGTTAGGTTAGGGGGCTTAGTGATTAAATTAGTTATCACTTGGGTTTTGGGTTTTGTGCGGTATGGAGCTTAATGCTCCATATCGCACAAAAAAAGAAGGTTTTTCAGTAACTTGTAATAGCAGCGCTATGGAGAGAGTGATACTGCTCATTTTGTTGCGTTATTTACGCACCCGGTTTAGCAGGCAACTAGTAATCTTGGTCTAGATACGTTTAAACTAGGAAATATCAGGCAGACTTGCTGGGCCTATGGTTCTTAACTGCTGTCAAAATGTATATTTGATTCATGTGTCCTTCACAAAAGATAAATCTGCCCAATTCCAGGTCATCTTCTCTGATGAGTCTAATTTTCAGCTGTGCAAAACACTTGGTCGTGTAATGATTGGACAAAGACCTGGAGAGGACTACAAACCACATTGTCTTGCACCCACTTTTAAATTTGGTGGAGTATCGGTGGTGATATGGCAGTGCATCAGTAAGGCAGGAATCTGGTAGATGTATCTTTGTGAAGGATGCATGAATCAAGCCACATACAAGGTTATCTTGGAAGAAAACTTTAATCATTCTGCCCAGACAATGTTCTCCAAACCTGAGGATTGTTTTTTCCAGTAGGATAATGCTCCGTGACACATAGCCAGGTCAACCAAGGTGTGGATGGAGGACAACCAGGTCAAAACCCTGACATGGACAACCCAATCTCCAGACCTGAACCCTATTGAAAACCTCTGGAATGTGATCAAGAGGAAGGTGGTTGGTCACAAGCCATCAAACTAAGCCAAGACGCTGAATTTTTTGCTCCAGGAGTGGCATAAAGTCACCAAACAGCAATGTGCAATGTGCAAGACTGGTGGAGAGCAGCCAAGAAGCATGAAAGCAGTGATTGAAAGGTTTATTCCACTAAATATTGATTTCTGAACTCTTGCCGATTAGTATTGTGTTGTTTAAAAATGAAGAGGAACTTGTTTTCTATACATTATTCGAGGTTTGAAAACGCTGCAACTTGTTATTTTGACCAGTTGTCATTTTCTGCAAATAAATGCTCTAAATTACAATATTTTTATGTGGAATTTGATTTGGGAGAAATTGTATCAGTAGTTTGAGTAAAAATTAACATTTTTGTTTTATTTTATAAACATACGGTTACCTATAAATAGTAACACCAGGGAAACTGATCATTTTGCAGTGGTTTCCTATTTCTCCCCAGCCATATCTATATCTATCTATCTATCTATCTATCTATCTATCTATCTATCTATATGTATCTGAGGACTCGTATTGCATACAGCTGGCATAAATGAGGCTACCGATCTAATCTGAGGGAGCTCAACAGTCAGGTAGCTTCTGATTACTGGCAATTATCTATTAATCACATGAATAATACATAAAATCACCTCTTTTAGCATATCCCATAGACAGCAATAAGAGTCACTCGCTATATGTATTATTACTGCATCTCTGATTTGATGGGACGTGACCAACAAATGACTACGGAATTGCTATTATGAGTTTCTGGGTCATGTAACTCACTTCATTTCTAATACTATTGTAATTATATTAGCAGAGTAACTACATGTAAATGTTAACTGCACATCTAATTCTATTATATAACTAAATTAGTACAGTAACTACATGTAATATTAACTGTACATCTAATACTATTATATAACTAAATTAGTACAGGACCTACATGTAATATTAACTGTACATCTAATACTATTATATAACTACATTAGTACAGTAACTACATGTAATATTAACTGTACATCTTATACTATTATATAACTACATTAGTACAGTAGCTACATGTAATATTAACTGTACATCTAATACACTTATATAACTATATTAGTACAGTAACTACATGTAATATTAACTGTACATCTTATACTATTATATAACTACATGTAATATTACTGTACATCTAATATTATTATATAACTACATTAGTTACAGTAACTACATGTAATATTAACTGTACATCTTATACTATTATATAACTACATTAGTACAGTAACTAAATGTAATATTAACTGTACATCTAATACACTTATATAACTACATTAGTACAGTAACTACATGTAATATTAACTGTACATCTAATACTATTATATAACTACATTAGTACAGTAACTACATGTAATTTTAACTGTACATCTAATACTATTATATAACTACATTAGTACAGTAACTACATGTAATATTACTGTACATCTAATACTATTATATAACTACATTAGTGCAGTAACTACATGTAATATTAACTGTACATCTTATACTATTATTTAACTACATTAGTACAGTAACTACATGTAATATTAACTGTACATCTAATACACTTATATAACTACATTAGTACAGTAACTACATGTAATATTAACTGTACATCTTATACTATTATATAACTACATGTAATATTACTGTACATCTAATATTATTATATAACTACATTAGTTACAGTAACTACATGTAATATTAACTGTACATCTAATACTATTATATAACTACATTAGTACAGTAACTACATGTAATATTACTGTACATCTAATGTTATTATACAACTACATTAGTACAGTAACTACATGTAATATTAACTGTACATCTTATACTATTATATAACTACATTAGTACAGGAACTACATGTAATATTAACTGTACATCTAATACTATTATATAACTACATTAGTACAGTAACTACATGTAATATTAACTGTACATCTAATATTATTATATAACTACATTAGTACAGTAACTACATGTAATATTAATTGTACATCTAATACTATTATATGACTACATTAGTACAGTAACTACATGTAATATTGCTGTAATCTAATATTATATAACTACATTAGTACAGTAACTACATGTAATATTACTGTACATCTTATACTATTATATAACTACATTAGTACAGTAACTACATGTAATATTAACTGTACATCTAATATTACTATATAACTACATTAGTACAGTAACTACATGTAATATTAACTGCACATCTAATCCTGCCGTCTACTCTAACACACACACGTGCTCTCACACACACACACATACATACATATACATACACTCTCACACACACACACATGCACTCACACCCATACATACAGATGTAATAACACATGCATGCACTCAAACACAAACATACACACATGCACTCTCTCACACACACATACATGGATTCTCACACACATACAGTATATACTCACACATGCATTTTCACACACATATGCACTCTCACAAGTACATACACTTATACACACACAAACATACACATGCACCCTTACAAAACATATACACACAAACACACACTCACACATACATACACACAAATACACACACATGCACATACTAGTTTATGTTACAGTTTTGTACATCTGTGTTAACTGGTTTCAGACACATACAGAAACAAAACACACACAAAAGTTCATACATACACAGTTGTGCACACATATGCACACACAAATACATACATGCAGGCTCAAACACATACATGCATACACACACATATGTGTGCACACACACAAACACACATTTACACGTGCACACAAACACATATACACACAAACAAAAGTGCACACATACACACATTTACACGTGCACACAAACACATATACACACAAACAGAAGTACACACATTTACACGTGCACACATACACACGTGCACACATACACATATACACACAGGTTCATCTAGTTCACTTCATGTCAAGAAAATCTATTCAGTTTATGTTACAGTTGTGTTCCTCGCAGTAAAATGTATTTAAATATCTCTATTAACTAGTTTCATCTGATCAGTCTCTCACTCTTCCCAAAGCCGCTCATCTTGAGAAGGCGTACAGATACCAGGTAATTACCCAGCACTCTGCTCACTGGAGACACTTTAAGCTCTTTGCCTGCACAATCAGTAAGTGTTTCTTTCCAGGATTTTTGTCCCCCAGGGAAATTAGTGGCCATCTCTTCCTGTCCTGAACTGCTGACTTTGCACAATTCTCTGGGGTGATTTACTTAAGTTTCTAGAAATGAGATGGGACGCTCTCTTTATGTTCAATAAAACTCTCAGTATCAGTACTGGGCTCTATTAAAATGACAGATACAAGGCACACATGCCTACTCTCCGGAGAGGAGGAAACAGCTTTATAAAAATAAATAAAAGCAATAAGTAGTGATTAGGTGTCCAGTAACAGGATGAGCACATTCACTCCAAACCTAATGGCACTAGCCAGCAAGTGGCAGAATTACCTAACTTCTAATATCAAATAATCAGCACACTAAGCATTGTGAGAGTACCCTGTATTACACACGGTGGGAACTCTCTGTACTAAGCAATGTGAGAGTATCCTGTATTACACACGGTGGGTACCCTCTGTACTAAGCATTGTGAGAGTATCCTGTATTACACACGGTGGGTACCCTCTGTACTAAGCATTGTGAGAGTACCCTGTATTACACACAGTGGGTACCCTCTGTACTAAGCATTGTGAGAGTACCCTGTATTACACACGGTGGGTACCCTCTGTACTAAGCATTGTGAGAGTATCCTGTATTACACACGGTGGGTACCCTCTGTACTAAGCATTGTGAGAGTACCCTGTATTACACACGGTGGGCACCCTCTGTACTAAGCATTGTGAGAGTACCCTGTATTACACACGGTGGGTACTCTCTGTACTATGCATTGTGAGAGTACCCTGTATTACACACGGTGGGTACCCTCTGTACTAAGCATTGTGAGAGTACCCTGTATTACACACAGTGGGTACCCTCTGTACTAAGCAATGTGAGAGTATCCTGTATTACACACAGTGGGTACCCTCTGTACTAAGCATTGTGAGAGTACCCTGTATTACACACGGTGGGTACTCTCTGTACTAAGCATTGTGAGAGTACCCTGTATTACACACGGTGGGTACCCTCTGTACTAAGCATTGTGAGAGTATCCTGTATTACACACGGTGGGTACCCTCTGTACTAAGCATTGTGAGAGTACCCTGTATTACACACGGTGGGCACCCTCTGTACTAAGCATTGTGAGAGTATCCTGTATTACACACGGTGGGTACCCTCTGTACTAAGCAATGTGAGAGTATCCTGTATTACACACGGTGGGTACCCTCTGTACTAAGCAATGTGAGAGTATCCTGTATTACACACGGTGGGTACTCTCTGTACTAAGCATTGTGAGAGTACCCTGTATTACACACGGTGGGTACTCTCTGTACTAAGCATTGTGAGAGTACCCTTGTTACGGTACCAACTGTGTACCAAGGGTTAACCCCAGATGAACAATGTCCTGCATACAGAATCAGCACTTCACAACCTTGATCAGTTTCCCTGCAAACATGAGACCAAGCTCCACATTTCAGGTTTAAAACAGGATAACACTTTATTTGAAGGCAGCATACAGATTTATACAGGTTTTTGACCCCCCCCCCAGATGGGGGTTGAAAGAATGTTGTACATTAGATAAAAGGGAGAAGCGCCCTTGACATGATACAATAGGATTATTTTACTTAAACACTTCAACCACAAAACACTCTTGACTCTTCTTATCACTTTCTCTCTGGAGGTGATCAAACAATAGAATGCTAAGCATTAATTAGATTGTAGCTGGAGCCAGCCACTTGTGGTTAGAAAATAAAGTTAACACTTTCAGTCCTGACCGAAGGGTCTGTCACATAGCTCCCCCCTTGTGGAACACTCCGGCAGACCCGGCTTGACCCTTTTGCGGGTCAACCTGGGGATGACCGGACTAGGAGGTGGTAGGCATGTCAGTTTGCTGGGACAATCCATCTGTATTCCCGTTATGAGAGAGAATCCCTGTCTGTATAAATAAGGGTTCAACCTCTTCAGTGCCCCGACTAGGGCTAAACAGTCCTTCAAAATATCATCGGCTTCTTTACATGGTTTTTGTACCTGCTCTTTATAGGTATCCACAATCCCTTCATACTGACATAGGGTGCCCTTGAGTTGCTGCACCTCCCTATGAGCCAGCGTCAGCTTCTCCTCCAGTGTCACTAAGTTTGTCCTTAATGTTTCATGTTCCACTCTCAAGCTGGTGTTTTCTGCAGTCTGTCGGTGCAGCTTGTCTAGCAGAGATTCCTGTTCTAAACGTGCTTTTTCCTCTGCACTCCTCTTCTCTCCCGCTAGCACTGTTACATGATTATTTAACGTGACCATTTTATCCTCTACGTGACTCTTCTCCTTCATCAGCGCATTGTAACGTGACTCCCACATATCAATAGCGGATAGAGATTTACTGAGCTCAGCGTCCTGGGGCTTAGCAGCAGGGGGGTCAGTCTCTGCTGCACGGATCTGAGCACGGGTAGTCACAGGGTTAACATCAGCGGGACCCATGGGAGCATAGGCAGAAACAAGGGGGACCAAGGTATTTCCAAGGAGAACATCAGCTGGTAAATCCTTCATGACCCCCACATTCACAGGTCTAGCGCCCCCTCCCCAATCCAAATGCACCCTGGCAACAGGTAGGCGGAACACAGTGCCCCCTGCTACCCTCACAGCCACAGTGTCTCCTGTGTGCTGTTTCTCAGACACCAAGTTCTTTCGAAGCAAGGTCATGGTAGCACCAGTATCCCGTAGACCACTGACCTCCTTCCCATTCACTTTAACCAGTTGCCGGTTATTCCGGTGGGCAGCTTGCACAAGGTCTGCCTCATGTAGGATGCCCCAGCATTCTTGCGCCTCTACATAGCGGGCCGCAGGCTGAGGATTACGTGGGATTCCGCTAGCGGGTCTTCTCCAGGACTGTGCTTGGTTCGCTGCGTTTAGGGGACACTCTGGTCTTTTGTGCCCTAGTTGCTTACATCCAAAGCACCGAATCGATTGTGAGTAGCCCCGCGAATTGAACCGGGCTCTCTGAGGGTAGTTCGTGGCCAGAGGCCGTGTGGTATAGCGGTGCGCCGGGGGTTGGTAACTGGCAGCTGCTGGGGTGACTGGGGGTCTGTACTCTACTCTTGCAGGGGGCTTAGTGGTAGCAGTGTCCAGTTTGCGGGCATCCGTATACTCATCTGCCAGGCGAGCAGCTTCATGCAGGGTGGAGGGTTTACGGTCCCGAACCCACTCTCGAACTCCTGCGGGTAACTTGTCGAAGCAATGTTCCAACAGGAATAGCTGCAGCACCTCTTCCCCAGATACGGCTTGGCACCCCGCTATCCAGTGAGCTGCTGTGCGGTGCACCTTACATGCCCACTCAAGGTAGGAATCTCCAGCTAATTTAACAGTGTCTCTGAACCGCCTCCGGTATGCCTCCGGTGTAACCGCATACCTGGAGAGCAGAGCCTCTTTTACAGTATTATAATACCCGACTTCCTCATCTGGAATGGCCCGAAAAGCCTCACTGGCCCGGCCGGATAATTTTCCGGATAATATCATGACCCAGTCCTCTGCGGGTACCTTGTGTAGTGCACATTGCCTCTCAAAATCCGCAAGGTACCCATCAATCTCTCCTTCTGTTTCCAGGAAGTTTTTAAAAGCTGCAAAATTTACTTTTCTCTTTTCCACTGGGTTTGCTGCAGCGCCGCTTTGGCGAAGTAGGTTGGCCTCCACAGCTGCTATGACCCGGTCGATAATTTCTGCAGATGGGTTGGGGCCATAACATGCCAGTCTTATTTTAACCGCCCGATCAAAGCTTGCTTCTGCGGGGGTTCTGTCTGCTATGCTGGGCCCATTGGTTCCTTCTGTCCCTGGTACTCTTTCCATCTTAGTCAGTATTGTAATAATCCCCCTCTTCCTGAGGTTACTGGCTTGTGTAGTTGCTCTTCTGGGCGATAAGGTTCATTCCGTCGCTTGCCACCAATGTTACGGTACCAACTGTGTACCAAGGGTTAACCCCAGATGAACAATGTCCTGCATACAGAATCAGCACTTCACAACCTTGATCAGTTTCCCTGCAAACATGAGACCAAGCTCCACATTTCAGGTTTAAAACAGGATAACACTTTATTTGAAGGCAGCATACAGATTTATACAGGTTTTTGACCCCCCCCCCCAGATGGGGGTTGAAAGAATGTTGTACATTAGATAAAAGGGAGAAGCGCCCTTGACATGATACAATAGGATTATTTTACTTAAACACTTCAACCACAAAACACTCTTGACTCTTCTTATCACTTTCTCTCTGGAGGTGATCAAACAATAGAATGCTAAGCATTAATTAGATTGTAGCTGGAGCCAGCCACTTGTGGTTAGAAAATAAAGTTAACACTTTCAGTCCTGACCGAAGGGTCTGTCACAACCCTGTATTACACACGGTGGGTACCCTCTGTACTAAGCATTGTGAGAGTACCCTGTATTACACACGGTGGGTACCCTCTGTACTAAGCAATGTGAGAGTATCCTGTATTACACACGGTGGGTACCCTCTGTACTAAGCAATGTGAGAGTATCCTGTATTACACACGGTGGGTACCCTCTGTACTAAGCAATGTGAGAGTATCCTGTATTACACACGGTGGGCACCCTCTGTACTAAGCATTGTGAGAGTACCCTGTATTACACACGGTGGGTACTCTCTGTACTAAGCATTGTGAGAGTACCCTGTATTACACACGGTGGGTACTCTCTGTACTAAGCATTGTGAGAGTACCCTGTATTACACACAGTGGGTACCCTCTGTACTAAGCATTGTGAGAGTACCCTGTATTACACACGGTGGGTACCCTCTGTACTAAGCAATGTGAGAGTATCCTGTATTACACACGGTGGGTACCCTCTGTACTAAGCAATTTGAGAGTACCCTGTATTACACACGGTGGGTACCCTCTGTACTAAGCATTGTGAGAGTACCCTGTATTACACACGGTGGGTACCCTCTGTACTAAGCAATGTGAGAGTACCCTGTATTACACACGGTGGGTACCCTCTGTACTAAGCATTGTGAGAGTACCCTGTATTACACACGGTGGGTACCCTCTGTACTAAGCATTGTGAGAGTACCCTGTATTACACAAGGTGGGTACCCTCTGTACTAAGCAATGTGAGAGTATCCTGTATTACACACAGTGGGTACCCTCTGTACTAAGCATTGTGAGAGTACCCTGTATTACACACGGTGGGTACTCTCTGTACTAAGCATTGTGAGAGTACCCTGTATTAAACACAGTGGGTACCCTCTGTACTAAGCATTGTGAGAGTACCCTGTATTACACACGGTGGGTACCCTCTGTACTAAGCAATGTGAGAGTATCCTGTATTACACACGGTGGGCACCCTCTGTACTAAGCATTGTGAGAGTACCCTGTATTACACATGGTGGGTACCCTCTGTACTAAGCATTGTGAGAGTATCCTGTATTACACACAGTGGGTACCCTCTGTACTAAGCATTGTGTGCAGTAATCTGGGCTAAGCAGTGTGTGCAGTAATCTGGGCAAAGTAGTGTGTGCAGTAATCTGGGCAAAGCAGTGTGTGCAGTAATCTGGGCAAAGCAGTGTGTGCAGTAATCTGGGCTAAGCGTTGTGTGCAGTAATCTGGGCAAAGCAGTGTGTGCAGTAATCTGGGCAAAGTAGTGTGTGCAGTAATCTGGGCAAAGCAGTGTGTGCAGTAATCTGGGCAAAGTAGTGTGTGCAGTAATCTGGGCAAAGCAGTGTGTGCAGTAATCTGGGCAAAGTAGTGTGTGCAGTAATCTGGGCAAAGCAGTGTGTGCAGTAATCTGGGCAAAGTAGTGTGTGCAGTAATCTGGGCTAAGCGTTGTGTGCAGTAATCTGGGCAAAGCAGTGTGTGCAGTAATCTGGGCAAAGCGTTGTGTGCAGTAATCTGGGCTAAACATTGTGTGCAGTAATCTGGGCTAAGCGTTGTGTGCAGTAATCTGGGCTAAACATTGTGTGCAGTAATCTGGGCTAAGCGTTGTGTGCAGTAATCTGGGCTAAACATTGTGTGCAGTAATCTGGGCTAAACATTGTGTGCAGTAATCTGGGCTAAACATTGTGTGCAGTAATCTGGGCTAAACATTGTGTGCAGTAATCTGGGCTAAGCGTTGTGTGCAGTAATCTGGGCTAAACATTGTGTGCAGTAATCTGGGCTAAACATTGTGTGCAGTAATCTGGGCTAAACATTGTGTGCAGTAATCTGGGTTTAGCGTTGTGTGCAGTAATCTGGGCTAAACATTGTGTGCAGTAATCTGGGCAAAGCAGTGTGTGCAGTAATCTGGGCAAAACAGTGTGTGCAGTAATCTGGGCAAAGCAGTGTGTGCAGTAATCTGGGCAAAGCGTTGTGTGCAGTAATCTGGGCTAAGCGTTGTGTGCTGTAATCTGGGCTAAACATTGTGTGCAGTAATCTGGGCTAAACATTGTGTGCAGTAATCTGGGCTAAACGTTGTGTGCAGTAATCTGGGCTAAACATTGTGTGCAGTAATCTGGGCTAAGCGTTGTGTGCAGTAATCTGGGCTAAACATTGTGTGCAGTAATCTGGGCTAAGCGTTGTGTGCAGTAATCTGGGCTAAACATTGTGTGCAGTAATCTGGGCTAAGCGTTGTGTGCAGTAATCTGGGCTAAACATTGTGTGCAGTAATCTGGGCTAAACGTTGTGTGCAGTAATCTGGGCTAAACGTTGTCTTCAATAATCTGGGCAAAGCAGTGTGTGTAGTAATCTGGGCTAAACATTATGTGCAGTAATCTGGGCTAAACATTATGTGCAGTAATCTGGGCTAAACATTATGTGCAGTAATCTGGGCTAAACATTGTGTGCAGTAATCTGGACTAAACATTATGTGCAGTAATCTGGACTAAACATTATGTGCAGTAATCTGGGCTAAACATTATGTGCAGTAATCTGGGCTAAACATTGTGTGCAGTAATCTGGACTAAACATTATGTGCAGTAATCTGGGCTAAACATTATGTGCAGTAATCTGGGCTAAACATTATGTGCAGTAATCTGGGCTAAACATTGTGTGCAGTAATCTGGGCTAAGCGTTGTGTGCAGTAATCTGGGCTAAACGTTGTCTTCAATAATCTGGGCAAAGCAGTGTGTGTAGTAATCTGGGCTAAGTATTGTCTGCAGTAATCTGGGCTAAACAGTGTGAGCAGTAATCTGGGCTAAGTATTGTCTGCAGTAATCTGGGCTAAACAGTGTGAGCAGTAATCTGGACTAAACATTATGTGCAGTAATCTGGGCTACACATTATGTGCAGTAATCTGGGCTAAACATTGTGTGCAGTAATCTGGGCTAAACATTGTGTGCAGTAATCTGGGCTAAACATTATGTGCAGTAATCTGGGCTAAACATTGTGTGCAGTAATCTGGGCTAAGCATTGTGTGCAGTAATCTGGGCTAAACATTGTGTGCAGTAATCTGGGCTAAACATTGTGTGCAGTAATCTGGGCTAAACATTATGTGCAGTAATCTGGACTAAACATTATGTGCAGTAATCTGGACTAAACATTATGTGCAGTAATCTGGACTAAACATTATGTGCAGTAATCTGGGCTAAACATTATGTGCAGTAATCTGGGCTAAACATTGTGTGCAGTAATCTGGGCTAAGTATTGTCTGCAGTAATCTGGGCTAAACAGTGTGAGCAGTAATCTGGGCTAAACATTATGTGCAGTAATCTGGACTAAACATTATGTGCAGTAATCTGGGCTAAGCATTGTGTGCAGTAATCTGGGCTAAACATTGTGTGCAGTAATCTGGGCTAAACATTGTGTGCAGTAATCTGGGCTAAACATTGTGTGCAGTAATCTGGGCTAAACATTGTGTGCAGTAATCTGGACTAAACATTATGTGCAGTAATCTGGACTAAACATTATGTGCAGTAATCTGGGCTAAACATTGTGTGCAGTAATCTGGGCTAAACATTGTGTGCAGTAATCTGGGCTAAACATTATGTGCAGTAATCTGGGCTAAACATTGTGTGCAGTAATCTGGGCTAAACATTGTGTGCAGTAATCTGGGCTAAACATTATGTGCAGTAATCTGGACTAAACATTATGTGCAGTAATCTGGACTAAACATTATGTGCAGTAATCTGGGCTAAACATTATGTGCAGTAATCTGGGCTAAACATTGTGTGCAGTAATCTGGGCTAAACATTGTGTGCAGTAATCTGGGCTAAGCATTGTGTGCAGTAATCTGGGCTAAACATTGTGTGCAGTAATCTGGGCTAAACATTGTGTGCAGTAATCTGGGCTAAACATTGTGTGCAGTAATCTGGGCTAAACATTGTGTGCAGTAATCTGGGCTAAACATTGTGTGCAGTAATCTGGGCTAAACATTGTGTGCAGTAATCTGGGCTAAACATTGTGTGCAGTAATCTGGGCTAAACATTGTGTGCAGTAATCTGGGCTAAACATTGTGTGCAGTAATCTGGGCTAAACATTGTGTGCAGTAATCTGGGCTAAACATTGTGTGCAGTAATCTGGGCTAAACATTGTGTGCAGTAATCTGGGCTAAACATTGTGTGCAGTAATCTGGGCTAAACATTGTGTGAGGTAACCTGGGCTAAACATTGTGTGCAGTGATCTGGGCTAAATATTGTGTGCAGTAATCTGGGCTAAACAGTGTGTGCAGTAATCTGGGCTAAACATTGTGTGCAGTAATCTGGGCTAAACATTGTGTGCAGTAATCTGGGCTAAACATTGTGTGCAGTAATCTGGGCTAAACATTGTGTGCAGTAATCTGGGCTAAACATTGTGTGAGGTAACCTGGGCTAAACATTGTGTGCAGTGATCTGGGCTAAACATTGTGTGCAGTAATCTGGGCTAAACATTGTGTGCAGTAATCTGGGCTAAACATTATGTGCATAAATCTGGGCTAAGCATTAAGTGCAGTAATCTGGGCTAAACATTGTGTGCAGTAATCTGGGCTAAACATTGTGTGCAGTCATCTGGGCTAAACATTGTGTGCAGTAACCTGGGCTAAACATTGTGTGAGGTAACCTGGGCTAAACATTGTGTGCAGTGATCTGGGCTAAACATTGTGTGCAGTAATCTGGGCTAAACATTATGTGCATAAATCTGGGCTAAGCATTAAGTGCAGTAATCTGGGCTAAGCATTGTGTGCAGTAATCTGGGCTAAGCATTGTGTGCAGTAATCTGGGCTAAGCATTGTGTGCAGTAATCTGGGCTAAGCATTGTGTGCAGTAATCTGGGCTAAGCATTGTGTGCTGTAATCTGGGCTAAACATTGTGTGCAGTAATCTGGGCTAAGCATTAAGTGCAGTAATCTGGGCTAAACATTGTGTGCAGTAATCTGGGCTAAACATTATGTGCAGTAATCTGGGCTAAGCATTAAGTGCAGTAATCTGGGCTAAGCATTGTGTGCAGTAATCTGGGCTAAGCATTGTGTGCAGTAATCTGGGCTAAGCATTGTGTGCAGTAATCTGGGCTAAGCATTGTGTGCAGTAATCTGGGCTAAGCATTGTGTGCAGTAATCTGGGCTAAGCATTGTGTGCTGTAATCTGGGCTAAACATTGTGTGCAGTAATCTGGGCTAAGCATTAAGTGCAGTAATCTGGGCTAAACATTGTGTGCAGTAATCTGGGCTAAACATTATGTGCAGTAATCTGGGCTAAACATTGTGTGCAGTAATCTGGGCTAAACATTGTGTGCAGTAATCTGGGCTAAACATTGTGTGCAGTAATCTGGGCTAAGCATTGTGTGCAGTAATCTGGGCTAAGCATTGTGTGTAGTAATCTGGGCTAAACATTGTGTGCAGTAATCTGGGCTAAACATTGTGTGAGGTAACCTGGGCTAAACATTGTGTGCAGTGATCTGGGCTAAATATTGTGTGCAGTAATCTGGGCTAAACAGTGTGTGCAGTAATCTGGGCTAAACATTGTGTGCAGTAATCTGGGCTAAACATTGTGTGCAGTAATCTGGGCTAAACATTGTGTGAGGTAACCTGGGCTAAACATTGTGTGCAGTGATCTGGGCTAAACATTGTGTGCAGTAATCTGGGCTAAACATTGTGTGCAGTAATCTGGGCTAAACATTGTGTGAGGTAACCTGGGCTAAACATTGTGTGCAGTGATCTGGGCTAAACATTGTGTGCAGTAATCTGGGCTAAACATTGTGTGCAGTAATCTGGGCTAAACATTATGTGCATAAATCTGGGCTAAGCATTAAGTGCAGTAATCTGGGCTAAACATTGTGTGCAGTCATCTGGGCTAAACATTGTGTGCAGTAACCTGGGCTAAACATTGTGTGAGGTAACCTGGGCTAAATATTGTGTGCAGTGATCTGGGCTAAACATTGTGTGCAGTAATCTGGGCTAAACAGTGTGTGCAGTAATCTGGGCTAAACATTGTGTGCAGTAATCTGGGCTAAACATTGTGTGCAGTGATCTGGGCTAAACATTGTGTGCAGTAATCTGGGCTAAACATTGTGTGCAGTAATCTGGGCTAAACATTATGTGCATAAATCTGGGCTAAGCATTAAGTGCAGTAATCTGGGCTAAGCATTGTGTGCAGTAATCTGGGCTAAGCATTGTGTGCAGTAATCTGGGCTAAGCATTGTGTGCAGTAATCTGGGCTAAGCATTGTGTGCTGTAATCTGGGCTAAACATTGTGTGCAGTAATCTGGGCTAAGCATTAAGTGCAGTAATCTGGGCTAAGCATTGTGTGCAGTAATCTGGGCTAAACAGTGTGTGCAGTAATCTGGGCTAAGCATTGTGTGCAGTAATCTGGGCTAAGCATTGTGTGCAGTAATCTGGGCTAAGCATTGTGTGCAGTAATCTGGGCTAAGCATTGTGTGCAGTAATCTGGGCTAAGCATTGTGTGCAGTAATCTGGGCTAAGCATTGTGTGCAGTAATCTGGGCTAAGCATTGTGTGCAGTAATCTGGGCTAAGCATTGTGTGCAGTAATCTGGGCTAAGCATTAAGTGCAGTAATCTGGGCTAAGCATTAAGTGCAAATATACATTAACTACAATATGGGTATCTGTACCACCAGCCCATCCCTACAAAGTGCCCTTCTTACATGTGACACATGGCATCCTCAAACAGCACCAGGTTCATCACAGCATTCACTTCATTGTGGTTGTCCAGAGCATCCACCAGTATTTTATTTAATGACTCCCACGACTGGACCGGCATGTACTTGGGCTCCCCCACTCCAGCGGCAAAATGGCAAAACATGTTCAGGGTCCGTGTCTGCTCCAGAGTCTCTTCCATATCCTGTTAACACATTGAGGAATCTGTTAGCCATTTTCCACCTGTATCCTGAACAAACATTAACTACTTAGCTGCCAGAAATACCCACAACAGCACCATTCAATAGTTTAGGGGTTAACTTCAACAAGGTGTAGTAAAAAGCCACAAGGTAATTTTAAATGAGAAATGAAGGTCCATCCAATATAAAAAAGATCAGGTTTTATCCCAACAGTATGCCATATAGACGTGTGTTTATGTTTTCAGGGGAATGTTAATATTAATTATTTTTTCACAATAAACAAAAAGGTTCCTTTAATAAATCTGATGCAAATGCTTGGTTAAAAAATCTGATTATTATTATTTTTATTCTTCTTATGATGCTGGCTTGTACTTTATTTAAGCTGCTGCCCTGAAGATGTTCCTCATACAAAATAGCAATGTACAACATTTTATCTTTAAGAAACAAATTGCAAAGTGAGTGAATATAGCAGGAAACGATTCATCTGAAATGAATTTGTGTCCATGTGCAATATCCCAGGAACGCATGCATATCTGCTTGTGTCTTTACCAGATATCTTGGAAGGTTACTCCATATATCTGCTACCATTTCTGGAGGTCATTTATTGGAAAATTAATTCTGTGGCTTTTATGCTTAAAATGTAGTTTGTGACGTTTCCTTGTCTTTTCAGTAATAGTTCCATAACACACAAGGCAGCAGTGGCGTCACTAGGGTTGGTGTCACCCGGTGCGGTAAGTCATGGTGTCACCCCCCCAGAAAGCAGACACACACAAAAACACAGGCAAACACACATACAAACACTCAGACACACTTAAAAACATACTGAGATGCACACACAAACACTCGGAAACACACTCAGACACACACACAAAAACACTGACACACAAAAACTCAGACACACACATACAAAATATGTAAACTGCACTGCATTAATTATGAAGCTCATGCTCCCTGGCTCAGCAGAACATCAAATGAAAGATAAACAGAGCACTCAAAAATAAATCACTGAAGAAAAGGTTTAGGCGCACAAACTATGAAAATTCTGCTCTCTGACTCTGTTCCAAGTCTGTCAGTGCACAGCCCTGGGCCGCATGTCACTGAGCAGTGAGCACAGATAGGCAGGCAGGTTTAGGCTAGCAGCGCAACTTTGCAAGCCCCACGGCACACCCACAACATTCATAGTGAAATTGGGAAGGGGAGGAGCAAAGTACAAACAAGCAAAAGCAGCCAGGAAAACTATTTGTTGAAATTGCAGTACTGGCTCAAGGGGCAAAAAAATTGTGTGGCTACAACTTCCCCAGTCCCACTAATGTTCACAAATGCCAGCCTCTAATAAAATAATCTATGCATCTCAACATTGTATCACCCGGGTGGAGGGTGTCACCCGGGTGCGGCCCCCCCCCCCCCCCCCCGCCCCCCCTAGTGATGCCACTGCAAGGCAGTTCATCACCTCTCTCCTATCTCTCCTCCTAACATATTAAGGCTGAGAACTCTTGTGATAAATGTAAATGTGAGTCTGCACGTGGAGCAGAACATTTATAGCATCTTAATGGTTGCAGTTTATGCTAAAATCAGGAACGGACGCAGTGAGGGGAACTATCAGATGTTATTATGTGCAGATCTAACGTACAATGATGTGCAGGGATTTCATGCAGCTGTTCAGAAGACAACTCTTAAAAACTCAGTGCCAGGGACCAGCAGCAAATAGACATAGAAATGGTCCCGGGAGCAAATAACTTCTACAGTAACCTGACAGCAATGCACATGCTAACCAGTTTTTAAATGTCCCCTGACCCCTCACAGTCGCACAAAACAAACACACAGGAAGAGAAGAGGCCTCTGATTTCTTCTGTCTAATGAAATCAATCTAAATAATGCCCTTGTTTTGTTATGTCTTTAACTCCTCAAAAGGTTAAACATGTGGTGCAGCAGATGATTATACAGTCAGTGACTGGAGCATACTTATATATGCCTGATTCTCATTGGCTCACCAGCTAGAGTAGAACAAGAGCCTAACTTAGTCTATGAGGCAGATTTATCAAATGGTTAATATCTAATGAGGCACAGCCTGCAATTGCAGAGGTCCAGACCACTTCTTCCTAAGCTCTCTGCCGCCTCTCAGGTAGTTAAAATCAGATCTAACCTGTGTGATTGACAAGCCATACTCTCGTGCAATTGGTTATGTGACAGCAGCATTGCACAAGCAGCTGCTCATGCAATGATAAATATGGGTAGTGAATTTGTGATCCTAGGCAGGCAGATGCGTCTGGAGAATGGTAAATCTGCCCCTATGTATTAAGTTCCATGGGCTAAACACAACAGAAGACGATAGGCTTATGCCAGTTTTCCTGTGAAATATTTGCTCAGCAATCATTAATTCTCATTCACCTAGATTACGAGGTTTGAGCGCTATAGAGAAATTAACAAACGCAACAAAAGTTACATTATTTAATTTCCTATAGCACTGCCATTTCAAGTTTTCAAACATATGCCTTTTGCGTGCGATATAATTGCGTTGAGCTCCATACCGCACACAACCAGAGCGCTGCCGAGACGTGCTCGTGCACGATTTTTCCATAGACATCAATGGGGAGAGCCGGCAAAAAAAAAAACTAACACCTGCGATCGCAGAAACAAAAGTTCCGTAACGCAGCCACATTGATGTGTATAGGGAAATAAAAATACTGTTTAAACCTAACACCCTAATATAAACCCTACGTCTAAACACCCCTAATCTGCTGCACCCAACATCGCCAACGCTTGCCTACAGTTATTAACCCCTAATATGTCGCTCCCGATATCGCCGCTACCTAAATAAAATTATTAACCCCTAATTTGCCGCTCCCGATATCGCTGCCACAATACTACATTTATTAACCCCTAAACCGCCAGCCCCCCACATTACAACAAGCTAAATTAAACTATATTAACCCTTAAACCTAACCCTAACCCTAACACCCCCTAACTTTAACATAATAAAAATATAGCTAAATTAAATTTACAATTATTAACTAAATAAACCTATTAACCCCTAAACCGCCAGCCCCCCACATCGCAACAAGCTAAATGAAACTATATTAACCCCTAAAGCTAAGCCCCCTAACTTTAACATAATTAAATTAGATCTAAATTAAATTTACAATTATTAACTAAATAATTCCTATATAAAACTAAATACATACATAAAACCTAACGTTCCTTACACTAAAACCTACCATTACAAAAAATAAAAATAAAAACTACCATTACAATTTTTTTTTTAAAACCTATAATTACAAAAAAAAACGAAATTATCCAAAAAAATATAGATTAATCCTATTCTAATACCCTAAAAAAAACACCCACCCCAAAATAAAAACCCTACTCTAGAATAAACTGCCAAGGGCCCTTAAAATGTCCTTTTGTAGGGCATTGCCTTAAGTTAAACAGCTCTTTTGCTACAAAAAAAATACAAACACCCCCTAACACTCTACAAACCCCCACCCCCCCAAACTACCAGGGGCCCTTAAAAGGGCTTTTTGTAGGGCATTGCCCTAAGTTAAACAGCTCTTTTGCTACAAAAAAATACCCCCTAAAAAATACATTACACAAAATAACAAATTATCAAAAATAAAAAAAAATATTCCTATTCTAATACCCATAAAAAAAAACACCCCAAAATAAAAAACCTAATCTAGAATAAACTACCAATGGCCCTTAAAAGGTCCATTTGTAGGGCACTGCCCTAAAGATAACAGCTCTTTTAGTGAAAACAAATTACAAAGACCCACTAACATTACAAACCATCCCCCCCAAACCCACAAAATAAAAAACAATCTAAAATACCTAAGCTACCAATTGCCCTGGGCATTTAGCTCTTTTACTATCCAGACCCTAAACACACAAAAAAAGAAAGAAAAACACCCAAAAAAACCTAACACTAACCCCCGACGATCCACTTACAGTTGTTGAAGTCCCGCTTAAAGGATCTTCATCTGGCCGGCGAAGTCATCATCCATGCGGCAAGAAGTCTTCATCCAGGTGGCCTCTTCGATCTTCATCCAGCCAGCGCGGAACGGGTCCATCCTAAAGATATCCGGCGTGGAGCTTCCTCTTCAAACGGTCGCCGCCGTACACTGAATTTTCAATGCAAGGGATGCGATTCAAGATGGCGTCCCTTGCATTCCTATTGGCTGAAAAATTTGAATCAGTCAATAGGAATTAGGGTTGCTAAAATCCTATAGGCTGTTCAAATCAGCCAATAGGATTTAAGCAGCTTTCATTTTATTGGCTAATTTGTCCCTTGCATTGAAGATTCAGCCAATAGGATTTAAGCAGCTCTCATTCTTTTAGCTAATTTGTCCCTTGCATTGAAGATTCAGTGTACGGCAGCGACTGTATGAAGAGGATGCTCCACGCCGGGTGACTTCAGGATGGACCCGCTCCGCGCCAGCTGGATGAAGATAGAAGAGGCCGCCTGGATGAAGATAGAAGAGGCCGCCTGGATGGAGATAGAAGAGGCCGCCTGGATGAAGATAGAAGAGGCCGCCTGGATGAAGACTTCTTGCCGCCTGGATGAAGATAGAAGAGGCCGCCTGGATGAAGACTTCTTGCCGTCTGGATGATGACTTCGCCGGCTGAATGAAGATCGTTCAAGCGGGACTTCAACAACTGTAAGTGGATCGTCGGGGGATAGTGTTAGGTTTTTTTGGAAGTTTTTTTTTAGTTTAGGGTCTGGGCAGTAAAAGAGCTAAATGCTCTTTTAAGGGCAATGCCCATACAAATGCACTTTTCAGGACAATGGGTAGCTTCGGTTTTTTTAGAATTAGGTTTTTAATTTTGGGGGGTTGGTTGGGTAATGGGTTTTACTGTTGGGGGGTGTTTGTATTCTTTTATAGGTAAAAGAGCTGATATCTTTGGGGCAATGCCCCACAAAATGCCCTTTTATATTGGTAGTTTATTGTAGGCTAGGGGCTTTTTATTTTTATAGGGATATTCGATTAGGTGTAATTCTTTTTAATTTTTGATAATTTGTTTCTTATTTTTCGTAATTTAGTGTTTGTTTTTGTAATTTAGTTACTTTTTATTTTTTGTAATTAGATACTTTTTGTAATTTTTAGAGTAGTGTTAGGATTTATTTATTGGTAGTTTAGTTTTATTTAATTGGTAGTTAGTTTAATTTTAGTTTTATAATTATAATAGTTTAATTGTTAGTTTCAAATTTTTTTATTTTACAGGTAAGTTTTAATTTAATTTAAGATAGGGAAATTGTTATTTTAATATAAAGTTAGGGGGTCGTTAGTTTTAGGGGTTACTAGTTTAAATTAGTTTATTTAGTTGTGGGGGGCTTTCAGTTTAGGGGTTAATAGTTTATTTTAGTATATTTTGTTGTGGGGGGCTTGCGGTTTAGGGGGTAATAGGTTTATTATAGCAGCGGTGTGGACGGATGGCAGATTAGGAGTTAATATTTAAATAGTGTTTGCGATGCAGTAGGGACGCAGTTTAGGGGTTAATAAGTTTATTATAGTGGCGACAATGTCGGGGAGCGGCGGAATAGGGGTTAATACATTTTTGTGGCGGCAATGTCGGAAGCGGCAGATTAGGGGTTAATAAATTTATTATAGTGTTTGCGATGCGGGAGGGCCTCAGTTTAGGGGTTAATAGGTAGTTTATGGGTGTTAGTGTACTTTTTAGCACTTTAGTTAAGATTTTTTTGTTACAGCTTGTTATGGTATAACCCTGTTATCGAGGGTTAATACCAGATGAAAGATGCCCTGAATATGGGATCAGCAAAACACGAATCCAGTTAATTTCCCCACAAACACGAGACCAAGCTCCGTCTTGAGGGTAAAACAGAATCTACTTTATTGAGGGCTATATGCCTGGTATTTATGAAGGTCTCCCACCTGGTTGACACTCTCCTTCAACTCGCAGAGCTCTGTGTTTTCTTTAAAATCAGGTCCTTTTGCTCAGATACTTGTTTATAGTCCTTCTCCTGCTTACTTCTGGTTCAAAAACAACTCCAACTGTCTTAGACAAAACAGTTACTCAAAACTGAAGTTAACCCCTCCAACAACAGTTACTCAAAACTGAAGTAAACCCCTCCAACAACAGTTACTCAAAACTGAAGTTAACCCCTCCAACAACAGTTACTCAAAACTGAAGTAAACCCCTCCAACAACAGTTACTCAAAACTGAAGTAAACCCCTCCAACAACAATTACTCAAAACTGAAGTTAACCCCTCCAACAACAGTTACTCAAAACTGAAGTAAACCCCTCCAACAACAATTACTCAAAACTGAAGTAAACCCCTCCAACAACAGTTACTCAAAACTGAAGTTAACCCCTCCAACAACAGTTACTCAAAACTGAAGTAAACCCCTCCAACAACAGTTACTCAAAACTGAAGTAAACCCCTCCAACAACAGTTACTCAAAACTGAAGTAAACCCCTCCAACAACAGTTACTCAAAACTGAAGTTAACCCCTCCAACAACAGTTACTCAAAACTGAAGTAAACCCCTCCAACAACAGTTACTCAAAACTGAAGTTAACCCCTCCAACAACAGTTACTCAAAACTGAAGTAAACCCCTCCAACAACAGTTACTCAAAACTGAAGTTAACCCCTCCAACAACAGTTACTCAAAACTGAAGTAAACCCCTCCAACAACAGTTACTCAAAACTGAAGTAAACCCCTCCAACAACAGTTACTCAAAACTGAAGTAAACCCCTCCAACAACAGTTACTCAAAACTGAAGTTAACCCCTCCAACAACAGTTACTCAAAACTGAAGTAAACCCCTCCAACAACAGTTACTCAAAACTGAAGTTAACCCCTCCAACAACAGTTACTCAAAACTGAAGTAAACCCCTCCAACAACAGTTACTCAAAACTGAAGTTAACCCCTCCAACAACAGTTACTCAAAACTGAAGTTAACCCCTCCAACAACAGTTACTCAAAACTGAAGTTAACCCCTCCAGTACTGTTGGATTTGCACCCTTTACCTATAATGGGCACAGGGTGACTTAACATAATGCCTGGATCCATAATCCGTAGGGAGGTTGACAGAGGGGTCTGTCACAGTGTATGCTATACATACTCACACAGAGTACAGACTAACTTGCATACTATATATACTCACACAGAGTACAGACTAACGTGCATACTATATATACTCACACAGAGTACAGACTAACGTGCATACTATACATACTCACACAGAGTACAGACTAACGTGCATACTATATATACTCACACAGAGTACAGACTAACGTGCATACTATATATACTCACACAGAGTACAGACTAACGTGCATACTATACATACTCACACAGAGTACAGACTAACGTGCATACTATATATACTCACACAGAGTACAGACTAACGTGCATACTATATATACTCACACAGAGTACAGACTAACGTGCATACTATATATACTCACACAGAGTACAGACTAACGTGCATACTATACATACTCACACAGAGTACAGACTAACGTGCATACTATACATACTCACACAGAGTACAGACTAACGTGCATACTATATATACTCACACAGAGTACAGACTAACGTGCATACTATATATACTCACACAGAGTACAGACTAACGTGCATACTATATATACTCACACAGAGTACAGACTAACGTGCATACTATATATACTCACACAGAGTACAGACTAACGTGCATACTATATATACTCACACAGAGTACAGACTAACGTGCATACTATATATACTCACACAGAGTACAGACTAACGTGCATACTATACATACTCACACAGAGTACAGACTAACGTGCATACTATATATACTCACACAGAGTACAGACTAACGTGCATACTATATATACTCACACAGAGTACAGACTAACGTGCATACTATATATACTCACACAGAGTACAGACTAACGTGCATACTATACATACTCACACAGAGTACAGACTAACGTGCATACTATATATACTCACACAGAGTACAGACTAACGTGCATACTATACATACTCACACAGAGTACAGACTAACGTGCATACTATATATACTCACACAGAGTACAGACTAACGTGCATACTATATATACTCACACAGAGTACAGACTAACGTGCATACTATATATACTCACACAGAGTACAGACTAACTTGTATACTATATATTAGACCAATGGTTTGGGTGAAGCGCTGAATCTAATATACTATACATACTACACATAACATAATGCCCGAATCCTTAATCCGTAGGGAGGTTGACAGAGGGGTCTGTCACACAGCTTTGTAGCGTAAAACTCATAACTACTGACTTTAGATGGCGTTATGGATCTTGTTGTTTTAGGCTGTAACACTCACTTTTTAGCCTCACCGCAAAACTCGTAATACCGGCGCTATGGGAATACCATGAAAAAAACAGAATTTATTTAAGAACTTACCTGATAAATTCAGTTCTTTCATATTGGCAAGAGTCCATGAGCTAGTGACGTATGGGATATACAATCCTACCAGGAGGGGCAAAGTTTCCCAAACCTCAAAATGCCTATAAATACACCCCTCACCACACCCACAACTCAGTTTAATGAATAGCCAAGAAGTGAGGTGATAAAAATAAGGAGCAAAAACACATACAAAAAGAGGAACTGGAAATATAATTGTGCTTTTATACAAAAAATCATAACCACCATAAAAAGGGTGGGTCTCATGGACTCTTGCCAATATGAAAGAAATTAATTTATCAGGTAAATTCTTACACAAATTATGTTTTCTTTCATGTAATTGGCAAGAGTCCATGAGCTAGTGACTATGGGATAAAATACCCAAGATGTGAAAGTCCACAGAAGAGTCACTAGAGAGGGAGAGATAAAATAAAAACAGCTATTTCCGCTGAGAAAATTAAATCCAAATAAAAAATAAGTCTTTCTTAAAAATTTCAAGAAAAAACTTATAACATTAGCAGAAGAATCAAACTGGAACAGCTGCCTGAAGAACTTTTCTACCAAAGACTGCTTCTGAAGAAGCAAATACATCAAAATGGTAACATTTAGTAAATTTATGCAAAGAAAACCAAGTTGCTGCTTTGCAAATCTGATCAACTGAAGCTTCATTCTTAAAAGCCCAAGAAGTTGTGACTGATCTAGTAGAATGAGCTGTAATTCTCTGAGGTGGAGACTGTCCCGCCTCCAAATAAGCTTTGTGAATCAAAAGCTTTAACCAAGATGCCAAAGAAATGGCAGAGGCTTTCTGACCTTTCCTGGAACCAGAAAAAAACAACAAATAGACTAGAAGTCTTTCTGAAATCCTTAGTAGCTTCGATATAGTATTTCAAAGCTCTTACAACATCTAAAGAATGTAAAGATCTTTCAAGAGCAAACTTAGGTTTAGGACACAAAGAATGAACAACAATTTCCCTACTAATGTTGTTAGAATTTACAACCTTAGGAAGAAATTTAAACGAAGTCCGCAAAACAGCTTTATCCTGATGGAAAATCAGAAAAGGAGATTCGCAAGATGGAGCAGACAATTCAGAAACTCTTCTAGCAGAAGAGATAGCCAAAAGGAATAACACTTTCCAATAAAGTAGTTTAATATCCAAAGAATGCATAGGCTCAAAAGGAGGAGCCTGCAAAGCCTTCAAAACAAAATTAAGACTCCAAGGAGGAGAGATTGATTTAATAACAGGCTTGATACGAACCAAAGCCTGAACAAAACAGTGAATATCAGGAAGTTTAGCAATCTTTCTATGAAATAAAACAGAAAGAGCAGAGATGCGTTTCTTCAAAGTACTTGCAGACAAAACCTTTATCCAAACCATCGTGAAGGAACTGTAAAATTCTAGGAATTCTAAAAGAATGCCAAGAGATTTTATGAGAAGAACACCATGAAATATAGGCTTTCCAAACCTGATAATAAATCTGCCTTGAAACAGACTAATGACTCAAATTTAACGATTTGAGATCTTGATGGAAAAACGGCCCTTGAGACAGAAGGTCTGGCCTTAAAGGAAGTGGCAAAGGTTGGCAACTGGACATCCAGACAAGATCCACATACTAAAACCTGTGAGGCCATGCTGATGCTATCAGAAACACATGTGATTGTTCCAATATGATCTTAGAGATCACCCTTGGAAGAAGAATTAGAGGCGGAAAAATGTAAGCAGGTTGGTAAAACCAAGGAACTGCTAACGCATCCACCATCACCACCTGAGGATCCCTGGACCTGGAAAGTTACCTGGTAAGCTTTTTGTTTAGCTGGGAAGCCATCAGATCTATTTTGGGATCTGTACAATCTGACAAAATACATCTGGATGGAGAGACCACTCCCCTGGATGTAAAGACTGATGGCTGAGATAATCTGCTTCCCAATTGTCTATACCTGGGATATGTATCGCAGAAATTAGACAGGAGTTGTATTCCGCCCAAGAAAGTATCCGAGATACTTCTTTCATCGCTAAAGGACTGCGAGTCCCACCCTGATGATTGACATATGCCACAGTTGTGATATTGTCTGTCTGAAAACGAATTTATGCTTGTCTCTTTAATAGAGGCCAAGTCTGAAGAGCCCTGAAAATAGCACAGAGTTCTAAAATATTGATTGGTAACCTTGCCTCTTGAGGATTCCAAACTCCTTGTGCTGTCAGAGACCCCCAGACAGCTCCCTAACCTGTTAGACTTTCATCTGTTGAAATCACAGTCCAGGAAGGACAAATAAAAGAGGCCCCTTGAACAATACGATGATGGTCTAACCACCAAGACAGAGAGAGTTGAGTGTTGGGATTTAAGAATATCAATTGTGATATCCGAGTATAATCCCTGCACCATTGATTCAGCATGCAAAGCTGCAGAGGTCTCATAAGAAAATGAGCAAAGGGGATTGCGTCCGATGCTGCAGTCATGAGACCTAAAACTTCCATGTACATAGCCACTGAAGGGAATGATCGAGACTGAAGGGAATGATCGAGACTGAAGGTTTAGACAGGTTGAAATCAACTTCAAACGTCTCTTGTCTGTTAAAGACAGGGTCATGGATACTGAATCTATCTGGAAACCTAAAAAAAGCTGACCCTTGTCTGAGGAATCAAAAAACTCTTTGGTTAATTGATCCTCCAACAATGTCTTTGAAGAAACAATACAAGTTGATTTGTGTGAGATTCTGCTAAATGAAAAGATTGAGCCAGTACCAAGATATCGTACAAATAAGGAAACACCACAATACCCTGCTCTCTGATTACAGATAGAAGGGCACGAGAACCTTCGAAAAGATTCTTGGAGCTGTTGCTAGGCCAAATGGAAGAGCAACAAATTGGTAATGCTTGTCTAGAAAAGAGAATCTCAGAAACCGATAGTGGTCTGGATGAATCGGAATGTGAAGATACGTATCCTGTAAGTCTATTGAGGACATGTAATGACCTTGCTGAACAAAAGGCAGAATAGTCCTTATAGTAACCATCTTGAAAGTTGGGACCCTTGCAAATTGATTCAAAAACTTCAGATCCAGAACTGGTCGGAATGAATTTTTCCTTCTTCAGGACAATGAATAGATTTGAATAAAAACCCAGACCCTGTTTCAGAAGTGAAACTGGTACAATTACCCCTGAAAGCTCCAGATCTGAAACACACTTCAGAAAGGCCTGAGCTTTCACAGGATTTGTTGGAATGTGAGAGAAAAAAAATCTTCTCACAGGAGGTCTTATTCTGAAACCTATTTGATACCCTTGAGACACAATATTCTGAATCCAATGATTCTGAACGGAACCTGCCCAAATGTCTAGAAATAATTTCAATCTGCCCCCCACCAGTAGAACTGGATTGAGGGCCGCACCTTCATGCAGTCTTGGGGGCTGGTTTTGGTTTCTTAAAAGGATTGGATTTATTCCAACTCGAAGATGGCTTCCAATTGGAGCCAGAGTCCTTAGGGGAAGGAGTGGTTTTATGTTCTCTATTTAGACGAAAGGAACAAAACCGATTAGAAGCTTTAGATTTACCCTTAGACTTTTTATCTTGAGGAACAGGAAAAACCTCCGGAGTAATCACAGGAGATTTATATACAGAATTCATTTATTTTATTTATTTATTTTTTATTGAGGGTGAAGCGAATAAATAACATCACGATACAAATACAGAATGTCAACTTATCTCCTATACAATCAGCATAAGAATAGGCATTAAATGACAAAAAGAAACAAAATCATTGTTTACCTACTCAGTACAAATTATTCTTATTGTTATACGACAAATTTGATAATATATCCTAGCTTCTCCCTCAATTTCTGTTTTTCTCTTCTTTTTTCTTTCTTTCTTTATTTTTGCCTACAAAGCACTTACATACACAAATACATATACCAAATAATTTATACTATTCGTATGTCTGTAGTCTTAAATTCATCTGTATTCTTCCTGAATTGTCTACATCAACTTCCTACAGGGAAGATACTAACAACCTGCGAATTGTACATTTCTTCATGCAAAACTATCGCAATATGTTTAAAAGAAAAAGAAAAAAGAAAATTCCTAATACCAAGTTTCAACTCTACTATCTGTTAATCCTTATTTCCGGGGAACTCCTAACCTTTTCTTTTTTTAAGTTATATCGTAAAATCTAATTACGAATGATATGCTCAAGGGGCTATTTCCAAGCCACTTTGAATTACTATTTCTAAATCCGTCAATTAAGCATACTATCCCTGACTATAAGGGTAGGAGACGGAGGAGGGGGGGGGAGGAGAGGAACAAACAAACAAAACCAATTGTACCTAATATTGAATTCCATATGATTAAGCACCTAATACTACTCACCCCTTAGTGGTGAAGTAACCCAGTTCGGCGGTAGTGAGCCATCTATAATCAGATTTAAAAAGGGTAGGGAATCTTGAAGTGGAGATATGATCTGATATTGTACTACTATGGGTAGTCCACATATATATTTTTTCCACTTCTTAAAAAAAGTTATCTGTTTCTCTGCACCTTTATCTAATCCCATAAACTCTACCATAATCTGGCTTTTTATACTATTTTGAAATTCCGTTATAGAGGGGGAGTTCCTTTGTTTCCACATTTTACATATAAAGTTTCTTGCGAGCAATATCGCTAAATTTATAAGCTGCCTGTCACCTTATATACAGAATTTAAACGTTTACTGAATTTATTGTCAAGAGGACCAGACTCCTCAATATCCAAAGTTACCAACACTTCTTTTAACTAGGAACGAATATACTCAATCTTAAAAAGATAAGTTGATTTATCAGTGTCAATGTCTGAAGTAGGATCTTCTGAGTCAGAGAGATCCTCATCAGAGGTGGATATATCAGAATGTTGTTGGTCATTACAAAATTCATCAGTATTATGAGAAGTTTTAAAAGACCTTTTACGTTTATTTGAAGGCAGACTAGCAGACATAGCCTTCTGTATCGCATCAGCAATATCATTTTTCATATCAACAGGGATATCATGTACATTAGATGTTGAGGAAACAACAGATACTGTACTAGCACTAATAGAAACATTTTCTGCATGCAAAAGCTTATCATGACAACTGTTACATAATACAGCTGGATATATAATCTCCACTAGCTTACAACAGATACACTTAGCTTTGGTAGAACTGTGTTCAGGCAGCATGGTTCCTACAGCAGCTTCTGAGACAGGATCAGATTGAGACAGCTTGTAAAATGTAAAAGAAAAAAGAAAATTTAAACAAAAATATCTTATTTCCACATATAGCAGTTTCAGGAATGGGAAGAAATGCAAATGCTAAAAATGGCAAAAAAACAAATAGCATAGCCCTCCGAGCATAAAGAAGGCAAGGAGCATATAGGAAGTGAGATAAAATAAAACTAATTATTTTAGCGCCAAGTATGACGCACGGCACAAAAGGAAGTATAAATATTTTTTTTGCCACCAACAAACAACCTGGTGTCAAGTAAGATGCAGGAAATGAAGAACTTGTGTCATCATAGACGCACATTCGTGATAAAAAAATTTTGCTCCAAGAATGACACAATAAATAACAGCATTTTGCGCCCTCGCATGCCTAATTTGCCCGCAAGTTTAAAAAAAAACAAAAAAAACAAGTCAAATTGAAAAAAGACTATACCCCAGGAAAGACAAAAACTTCCTAAAACATGATTCCCATATTGAAGCTGCCAGACTGCAAAGGGAAATACACATAGACCTGACTCATGGCAAATATAAGTAAAATACATATATATAAAACTTTATATTAATACATAAAGCGCCAAACCATAGCTGAGAGTGTCTTAACTAATGATACATACTTACCGAAGACACCCATCCACATATAGCAGATAGCCAAACCAGTACTGAAAAAGTTTCAGCAGAGGTAATGGTATATAAGAGTATATTGTCAATCTGAAAAGGGAGGTAGGAGATGAATCCCTACGACCGATAACAGAGACCTTTGAAAAGATTGTCCGTGAGAAAAACCATAAAATCAATAGGCGATACTCTCTTCACATCCCTCTGACAAACACTGTACTCTGAGAGGAATTGGGCTTCAGAATGCTTAGAAGCGCTTATCATAGAAGAATTCATAAAAACCAAGCACAAACTTGCTTCACCACCTCCATAAAAGGCAATGTTGTGGGTGTGGTGGGGGGTGTATTTATAGGGATTTGAGGTTTGGAAAATGTTGTCATGGACTCTTGCCAATTACATGAAAGAAACTTAATTTTTACGTGTGCGGGACTGAGGTTGCGTTAGAGGCTAAAAGGTGTGCGGTACACCTATACCGATAACACTTGTAATAGCTGCGGTGCTGTTTTAACTCTGAAAATATGGCATTTTCAGCGTTAAAACAGCACCGCAGCTATTACAAGTGAAAATGCCATATTTTCAGCGTTACAAGCCGCAATGCAAAACGTATAATCTAGGTGTTTGTGATTTCATTGTATAAACTTATCCAGAAATATCCAGTGTATCTATTATGTTTATGACCAGTTTGTAATATTATTGCTTTCTTTTTTACTTTAACCTCGTACAAAATAAAAAATATATTTAAAAAGATCTAACCAAATACAGCTTGTTTATTTTTACACTAGAAAGCCTCTTATAGCACTACTGCAGGCTTTAACTGTAGACCGTGAATGGGATTTTACGCAAGTAATTAAATCTCATGCGATTTACAATTTAGCTAAATGAGTTCCTATATTAAGAAAAGTAACAAAATCTTTTAATAAAGATGTTCTTTGTTCTATTAATGCACATATTTGTTGTTAAGCTTGTTGTGCATGCGCCTCCCACCGATAGAGTGAAGAGGGATATCCTTCACAGCCACTGAAGCAATTGATATTCAGGTATCAGTTGCGTATAAACATAAATGTGTTGGTAATGTCACTTTGAAAACTATTAACATAACCTATTTTTAACGCTGAAGATATTTTTACGTGTTAATTGATGGGGGGTTTCAGACGCATCACAGAAAAACATTGGGTCTAATGTTCTTTGAAATAATCGTGTTGTTTGGAACTTTGAGTTTGTGGTGTTGTATGGTTGAGTTGCATTTAGGAAAATCTTAGACAGACGTACAAAACTACTATTTGTTATTTACTAGTGAAACAAATCATGAAAATATATTTGGTAAAAAAGATACAGCGATATCAGATTATTCATATAGAATTGTGTAGTGCACTTTTTATACTAATAAATCCAGTGCTGGAATGAACTTAATGCTGTATACTGTGCACCTTATAAGAATTGGTTTCACTAACTAATAAGGAATCCTGATGTTTTACACATATCTAAGTATCGAACTCGCAAACATTTAGCTAACTAACAGGAATGGAAACAAAGACAGTTCCCTGTAGGTAAAATTGTATATATTTACCCAAGTGATATAATAGCAAATTTTACATCGCTTGTAAAAAATTACAATTGGGCACAAAATTGCGCTTTCGCAAGCGCAATATTTGCACTGCACTCATAATACCAGCGCATTTGTGCACTGGTATTTGAAGTGGCCCGCAATGTGAACGCAATGTGAACGCAACCTCGCGTTTACATTGCATGGAAGCTTTGTGCTCACGACAGCGCACTTCAATAGGCTCCAATAGGAGCCTCGTTCTCATGCCGTGAGACACAGTATGAGAACCTAGCGCAGCGAAGGGGGTAAGTAGCGCAGTGATGGCAGGAAATGTAAATTTATATGTACAGTATACGGTTATTTACATATATATTTATACACGTTAAAAGATAAATATATATAATCATATACAGATATATTTACAGGGAACACACATTTCCATAGACCGCAATGTAAAGGCACTTTTCAGTGCCGTTTTTTCTCACACCCACACCTGCCAACTTTCGCCCCAAAAACTGCTTTCTTCACAAAAATAAGCTGCTCTAGCAACACTTTCCAGATCTTTTCCCCTCTTTAAGTAAATATTATGATTATAACTGAAGGATAAAATTGGATATTTACATCAAAGAACTTTTTCACCATCTCAGTCTGTATTTTGTCAAACATTTCTGAGTCTTTCTCCTCTACCATTTTGTCTCGGTAAACGCGGTTAGACTCGTGCAAATAAAGCTTGAGCAGGTCCGAGGAGGATTTCAGGCAGTCGGGTGTTGAGAACAGAATTCCCTGAAACAAGAAGAAGATGTGCAATAAAAAATGAGTGACCCTTTTAGGAATAAAAAATACCTGAATTACTATAAATCAGCATCAATGGGCTAGATTTGTAGAAACTTGTAATTAATATAGAATTTTTTTTTAGTACGTATATAACACATTTTTTTTAGTAAGTATATAACACATTTTTTTTAGTAAGTATATAACACATTTTTTTTAGTAAGTATATAACACATTTTTTTTAGTAAGTATATAACACATTTTTTTTAGTACGTATATAACACATTTTTTTTAGTAAGTATATAACACATTTTTTTTAGTACGTATATAACACATTTTTTTTAGTAAGTATATAACACATTTTTTTTAGTACGTATATAACACATTTTTTTTAGTACGTATATAACACTGTGCACTATACAATGTATTTGAATAGGGACTCTCCTTTAAACAGCGCTCAAATGACTGGATCCATCCTCATGATATTCTTGGGTTTTAGTCATGGCAAATAAATGTTAAACATTAAAGTTTGCATTAACCTGCATTAAAATCCTTGAAAAACCCAGAAGGTGAAACGTACATAGGAGGTGGAGATAATGGCGATTGAATAGTCACAAGGAGGGGTGTTTACTCTATCCGACACTATATTCTGAGTGTGACTTAAAAGGACAGTCTAGTCAACATTAAACTTTCATGATTTAGATAGGGCATGCAATTTTAAACAACTTTCCAGTTTACTTGCATCAATAAATTTGCTTTGTTCTCTTGGTATTCTTTTTTGAAAGCTAAACCTAGGTAGGCTCAAATTGGTTTCTAAACTGTTTAAAACTGCCTCTTATCTTAGTTCATTTTGACAGTTTTACACAGACAGTTAGTGCTAGTTCATACGTGCTATATAGGTAACATTGTGCTCATTCCTGTGGAGTTATTTAGGAGTCAGGGTTGATTGGCTTAAATACATGCCAGTCAAAAACACTGATGTAAAGGGTCAGTCTGCAGAGGCTTAGATACAAGGTAATCACAGAGGTAATAAGGGTATTAATATCACAGTGTTGGTTATGCAAAACTGGGGAAGGGGTAATAAAGGGATTACTTATATTTCTAAACAAAATATCTTTTTAAGTAGACTCTCCCTGTGAGCACCAGGGCAAATACACAAGGTGCTTATACAAAACCCCAGAGTGATTGTAACAGACTGCCTTTTATTTATATTTGGTTTATACTACAAGTAAAACCCACTGAATATAACTAAGATGGATTCATTCCTATCAAAGCTCTATTTTGTTTAAGTACCATAATAAGTGAGGTTTTCTATACATCATATACAGCAGGGATGACAACTTACTAACACATAAGGGCAGCAGATCAAAATCTTAGAAGCATCAAGGGCTAAATCTTAAAAAAAAAAAATCAGTGGCACAGAGACTGATTTAGGTAGGTTGCAAGGTACTGCCTATCTAGAGGCTCCCATCAAAATCCCCCAAAATACGTATTTTTGTGTGGGGCCACAAAAACCATTGCAAACATTCTTAACTTGTTTACACCTCAAGGGCGGCACAATCTAGTGGAGAGGGGGGCGGCACAATCTAGTGGAGAGGGGGCGGCACAATCTAGTGGAGAGGGGGCGGCACAATCTAGTGGAGGGGGGGGGCGGCACAAACTAGTGGAGGGGGGGGGCGGCACAATCTAGTGGAGAGGGGGCGGCACAATCTAGTGGAGAGGGGGCGGCACAATATAGTGGAGAGGGGGCGGCACAATCTAGTGGAGAGGGGGCGGCACAATCTAGTGGAGAGGGGGCGGCACAATCTAGTGGAGAGGGCGCGGCACAATCTAGTACAATCTAGTGGAGAGGGCGGCACAATCTAGTGGAGAGGGGGCGGCACAATCTAGTGGAGAGGGGGCGGCACAATCTAGTGGAGAGGGGGCGACACAATCTAGTGGAGAGGGGGCGGCACAATCTAGTGGAGAGGGCAGTACAATCTAGTGGAGAGGGGGCGGCACAATCTAGTGGAGCGGGCCGTACAATCTAGTGGAGAGGGCGGCACAATCTAGTGGAGAGGGCGGCACAATCTAGTACAATCTAATGGAGAGGGCAGCACAATCTAGTGGAGAGGGCCGTACAATCTAGTGGAGAGGGCGGCACAATCTAGTGGAGAAGGCGGCACAATCTAGTGGAGAGGGCGGCACAATCTAGTACAATCTAGTGGAGAGGGCGGCACAATCTAGTGGAGAGGGTGGCACAATCTAGTGGAGAGGGCGGCACAATCTAGTACAATCTAGTGGAGAGGGCGGCACAATCTAGTGGAGAGGGCGGCACAATCTAGTGGAGAGGGCGGCACAATCTAGTGGAGAGGGCGGCACAATCTAGTACAATCTAGTTGAGAGGGCGGCACAATCTAGTGGAGAGGGCGGCACAATCTAGTGGAGAGGGCAGCACAATCTACAACAATCTAGTTGAGAGGGCGGCACAATCTAGTGGAGAGGGCGGCACAATCTAGTGGAGAGGGCGGCACAATCTAGTGGAGGGGGGGCGGCACAAACTAGTGGAGGGGGGGCGGCACAATCTAGTGGAGGGGGGGCGTCACAATCTAGTGAAGAGGGGGCGGCACAATCTAGTGGAGAGGGGGCGGCACAATATAGTGGAGAGGGGGCGGCACAATCTAGTGGAGAGGGGGCGGCACAATCTAGTGGAGAGGGGGCGTCACAATCTAGTGGAGAGGGGGCGGCACAATCTAGTGGAGAGGGCGCGGCACAATCTAGTACAATCTAGTGGAGAGGGCGGCACAATCTAGTGGAGAGGGGGCGGCACAATCTAGTGGAGAGGGGGCGGCACAATCTAGTGGAGAGGGGGCGGCACAATCTAGTGGAGGGGGGGGCGGCACAAACTAGTGGAGGGGGGGGGCGGCACAATCTAGTGGAGAGGGGGCGTCACAATCTAGTGGAGAGGGGGCGGCACAATCTAGTGGAGAGGGGGCGGCACAATCTAGTGGAGAGGGGGCAGCACAATCTAGTGCAGAGGGCGCGGCACAATCTAGTACAATCTAGTGGAGAGGGTGGCACAATCTAGTGGAGAGGGGGCGGCACAATCTAGTGGAGAGGGGGCGGCACAATCTAGTGGAGAGGGGGGCGACACAATCTAGTGGAGAGGGGGCGGCACAATCTAGTGGAGAGGGCAGTACAATCTAGTGGAGAGGGGGCGGCACAATCTAGTGGAGAGGGCAGTACAATCTAGTGGAGAGGGGGCGGCACAATCTAGTGGAGCGGGCCGTACAATCTAGTGGAGAGGGCGGCACAATCTAGTGGAGAGGGCGGCACAATCTAGTGGAGGGGGGGCGGCACAAACTAGTGGAGGGGGGGGCGGCACAAACTAGTGGAGGGGGGCGGCACAATCTAGTGGAGAGGGGGCGTCACAATTTAGTGGAGAGGGGGCGGCACAATCTAGTGGAGAGGGGGAGGCACAATCTAGTGGAGAGGGGGCATCACAATCTAGTGGAGAGGGGGCGGCACAATCTAGTGGAGAGGGCGGCACAATCTAGTGGAGAGGGCGCGGCACAATCTAGTACAATCTAGTGGAGAGGGCGGCACAATCTAGTGGAGAGGGGGCGGCACAATCTAGTGGAGAGGGGGCGGCACAATCTAGTGGAGAGGGGGTGACACAATCTAGTGGAGAGGGCAGTACAATCTAGTGGAGAGGGGGCGGCACAATCTAGTGGAGAGGGCGGCACAATCTAGTGGAGAGGGCGGCACAATCTAGTGGAGAGGGCGGCACAATCTAGTACAATCTAATGGAGAGGGCGGCACAATCTAGTAGAGAGGGCCGTACAATCTAGTGGAGAGGGCGGCACAATCTAGTGGAGAAGGCGGCACAATCTAGTGGAGAGGGCCGCACAATCTAGTACAATCTAGTGGAGAGGGCGGCACAATCTAGTGGAGAGGGCGGCACAATCTAGTGGAGAGGGCGGCACAATCTAGTACAATCTAGTGGAGAGGGCGGCACAATCTAGTGGAGAGGGCGGCACAATCTAGTGGAGAGGGCGGCACAATCTAGTGGAGAGGGCGGCACAATCTAGTGGAGAGAGCAGCACAATCTAGTACAATCTAGTTGAGAGGGCGGCACAATCTAGTGGAGAGGGCAGCACAATCTACAACAATCTAGTTGAGAGGGCAGCACAATCTAGTGGAGAGGGCGGCACAATCTAGTGGAGAGGGCAGCACAATCTAGTGGAGAAGGCAGCACAATCTAGTGGAGAGTGCAGCACAATCTAGTACAATCTAGAGGAGAGGGCGGCACAATCTAGTGGAGAGGGCAGCACAATCTAGCACAATCTAGTGGAGAGGGCGGCACAATCTAGTGGAGAGGGCGGCACAATCTAGTGGAGAGGGCGGCACAATTTAGTGGAGAGGGCGGCACAATCTAGTGGAGAGGGCGGCACAATCTAGTGGAGAGGGCGGCACAATCTAGTGGAGAGGGCGGCACAATCTAGTGGAGAGGGCGGCACAATCTAGTGGAGAGGGCGGCACAATCTAGTGGAGAGGGCGGCACAATCTAGTGGAGAGGGCAGCACAATCTAGTGGAGAGGGCAGCACAATCTAGTGGAGAGGGCAGCACAATCTAGTGGAGAGGGCAGCACAATCTAGTACAATCTAGTGGAGAGGGCAGCACAATCTAGTGGAGAGGGCAGCACAATCTAGTACAATCTAGTGGAGAGGGCAGCACAATCTAGTACAATCTAGTGGAGAGGGCGGCACAATCTAGTGGAGAGGGCAGCACAATCTAGTGGAGAGGGCAGCACAATCTAGTGGAGAGGGCAGCACAATCTAGTACAATCTAGTGGAGAGGGCGGCACAATCTAGTGGAGAGGGCGGCACAATCTAGTACAATCTAGTGGAGAGGGCGGCACAAGCAAGTGGAGAGGGCGTGTTATATACATAGTGCACAGTGTTATAATACATAGTGCACAATGTTATAATACATAGTGCACGGTGTTATATACTAAGTGCATGGTGTTATATACTAAGTGCACGGTGTTATATACTAAGTGCATGATGTTATATACTAAATGCACGGTGTTATATACTAAGTACACAGTGTTATATACTAAGTGCACGGTGTTATATACTAAGTGCATGATGTTATATACTAAGTGTGCGGTGTTATATACTAAGTGCACGGTGTTATATACTAAGTGCTTGGTTTTGAATACTTTATTTCTTTTTCTTTACCAGATTTTTGCTTTTGGTTAGAACACTTATTGTTACTGGATACAGTTTTGTTACTTTTAATTACCATGTTTGTAAGGGTAAATTATTTGTCTGCTTGGTTATAGACAAATAGTATTGGTGGATAGAACGAGAGGCGTCAGGACCCCTCAAATATAAACAATGACCTGACCGTGGGCCTAATTAAGTTTTCTCACCTGCGCTAATGCCAAACAATGTATAAAGACACTATAGACCTGATAAGTGTCTGACTGACGACTCTTAGTATTGCAAACCTGTCAAGGTCGCCTCAAACTTTTATCTTTTTTTTATTTATTTTTATTTGAATGAGTTTGTTCTGTAAGATTTTGAAGGTGTGTTGTGATATCAGTACAATCACAGGGGAACTTGTTTCATAGTGTAGCAAATTAGAAAATAGAAGTCATTTGGAAAAAAAATTAAAATCGTATGTTCTGTCTGAATCATGAAAGAAACATTTTGGGTTTCATGTCCCTTGAACAGATTTTTGGATGAAATGAAAAACGTTTTTCTTCACAAATGATTAATCTGAAACAAGTTTTTTGTCAGCTCATTAGTTACTAGCAGTAGAGATTTGTGGGTCTTTACAAACACCTGATAATACTACGGACGTCACATGCATCTGTATAAAGCTGTTGTGTGCCCAGTATTAAGTGTGATTTCTGGGATTTAAAGAGACCACCCCCTGTGATCCAGAAATCTCTGCACAATATCACCACACAATATAAAACAATGAATTGCTAATTGTATCGGGAGGTTTGGCCAGAGAGTGAGATGTTCTACCTAGCAAGCTGACCTGTCTGCAAGGAATCTAGTTTTGTGTCGCTGAGGAAGAATAGTTTTGAGTAGCTGACCTGTCTGCAAGGAATCTAGTTTTGTGTCGCTGAGCAAGAATAGTTGTGAGAAGCTGATCTGTCTGCAAGAAATCTAGTTTTGTGTCACTGAGGAAGAATAATTGTGAGTAGCTGACCTGTCTGCAAGGAATCTAGTTTTGTGTCACTGAGGAAGAATAGTTGTGAGTAGCTGACCTGTCTGCAAGGAATCTAGTTTTGTGTCGCTGAGCAAGAATAGTTGTGAGAAGCTGATCTGTCTGCAAGAAATCTAGTTTTGTGTCACTGAGGAAGAATAATTGTGAGTAGCTGACCTGTCTGCAAGGAATCTAGTTTTGTGTCACTGAGGAAGAATAATTGTGAGTAGCTGACCTGTCTGCAAGGAATCTAGTTTTGTGTCACTGAGGAAGAATAATTGTGAGTAGCTGACCTGTCTGCAAGGAATCTAGTTTTGTGTCACTGAGGAAGAATAGTTGTGAGTAGCTGACCTGTCTGCAAGGAATCTAGTTTTGTGTCACTGAGCAAGAATAATTGTGAGAAGCTAACCTGTCTGCAAGGAATCTAGTTTTGTGTCGCTGAGCAAGAATAGTTGTGAGAAGCTGATCTGTCTGCAAGGAATCTAGTTTTGTGTCGCTGAGCAAGAATAATTGTGAGAAGCTAACCTGTCTGCAAGGAATCTAGTTTTGTGTCGCTGAGCAAGAATAGTTGTGAGAAGCTGACCTGTCTGCAAGGAATCTAGTTCTGTGTCGCTGAGCAAGAATAGTTGTGAGAAGCTGACCTGTCTGCAAGGAATCTAGTTTTGTGTCGCTGAGCAAGAATAGTTGTGAGAAGCTGACCTGTCTGCAAGGAATCTAGTTTTGTGTCGCTGAGCAAGAATAGTTGTGAGAAGCTGACCTGTCTGCAAGGAATCTAGTTTTGTGTCGCTGAGCAAGAATAGTTGTGAGAAGTTGATCTGTCTGCAAGGAATATAGTTTTGTGTCGCTGAGCAAGAATAATTGTGAGAAGCTAACCTGTCTGCAAGGAATGTAGTTTTGTGTCACTGAGGAAGAATAGTTGTGAGAAGCTGACCTGTCTGCAAGGAATCTAGTTTTGTGTAGCTGAGCAAAAATAATTGTGAGAAGCTGACCTGTCTGCAAGGAATCTAGTTTTGTGTTGCTGAGGAAGAATAGTTGTGAGAAGCTGACCTGTCTGCAAGGAATCTAGTTTTGTGTCGCTGAGCAAGAATAATTGTGAGAAGCTAACCTTTCTGCAAGGAATCTAGTTTTGTGTCGCTGAGGAAGAATAGTTGTGAGTAGCTGACCTGTCTGCAAGGAATCTAGTTTTGTGTCGCTGAGCAAGAATAGTTGTGAGTAGCTGACCTGTCTGCAAGGAATCTAGTTTTGTGTCGCTGAGGAAGAATAGTTGTGATTAGCTGACCTGTCTGCAAGGAATCTAGTTTTGTGTTGCTGAGCAAGAATAGTTGTGAGTAGCTGACCTGTCTGCAAGGAATCTAGTTTTGTGTCGCTGAGCAAGAATAGTTGTGAGTAGCTGACCTGTCTGCAAAGAATCTAGTTTTGTGTCACTGAGGAAGAATAGTTGTGAGAAGCTGACCTGTCTGCAAGAAATCTAGTTTTGTGTTGCTGAGCAAGAATAGTTGTGAGTAGCTGACCTGTCTGCAAGGAATCTAGTTTTGTGTCACTGAGGAAGAATAGTTGTGAGAAGCTGACCTGTCTGCAAGGAATCTAGTTTTGTGTAGCTGAGCAAGAATAATTGTGAGAAGCTGACCTGTCTGCAAGGAATCTAGTTTTGTGTTGCTGAGGAAGAATAGTTGTGAGAAGCTGACCTGTCTGCAAGGAATCTAGTTTTGTGTCGCTGAGCAAGAATAATTGTGAGAAGCTAACCTGTCTGCAAGGAATCTAGATTTGTGTCGCTGAGGAAGAATAGTTGTGAGTAGCTGACCTGTCTGCAAGGAATCTAGTTTTGTGTCGCTGAGCAAGAATAGTTGTGAGTAGCTGACCTGTCTGCAAGGAATCTAGTTTTGTGTCGCTGAGGAAGAATAGTTGTGATTAGCTGACCTGTCTGCAAGGAATCTAGTTTTGTGTTGCTGAGCAAGAATAGTTGTGAGTAGCTGACCTGTCTGCAAGGAATCTAGTTTTGTGTCACTGAGGAAGAATAGTTGTGAGAAGCTGACCTGTCTGCAAGAAATCTAGTTTTGTGTTGCTGAGCAAGAATAGTTGTGAGTAGCTGACCTGTCTGCAAGGAATCTAGTTTTGTGTCACTGAGGAAGAATAGTTGTGAGAAGCTGACCTGTCTGCAAGAAATCTAGTTTTGTGTTGCTGAGCAAAAATAGTTGTGAGTAGCTGACCTGTCTGCAAGGAATCTAGTTTTGTGTCGCTGAGGAAGAATAGTTGTGAGTAGCTGACCTGTCTGCAAGGAATCTAGTTTTGTGTTGCTGAGCAAAAATAGTTGTGAGTAGCTGACCTGTCTGCAAGGAATGTAGTTTTGTGTCGCTGAGGAAGAATAATTGTGAGTAGCTGACCTGTCTGCAAGGAATCTAGTTTTGTGTCGCTGAGGAAGAATAGTTGTGAGTAGCTGACCTGTCTGCAAGGAATCTAGTTTTTAGTTGCTGAGCAAAAATAGTTGTGAGTAGCTGACCTGTCTGCAAGGAATCTAGTTTTGTGTCGCTGAGGAAGAATAATTGTGAGTAGCTGACCTGTCTGCAAGGAATCTAGTTTTGTGTCGCTGAGGAAGAATAGTTGTGATTAGCTGACCTGTCTGCAAGGAATCTAGTTTTGTGTTGCTGAGCAAGAATAGTTGTGAGTAGCTGACCTGTCTGCAAGGAATCTAGTTTTGTGTCGCTGAGGAAGAATAATTGTGAGTAGCTGACCTGTCTGCAAGGAATCTAGTTTTGTGTTGCTGAGCAAAAATAGTTGTTAGTAGCTGACCTGTCTGCAAGGAATCTAGTTTTGTGTCGCTGAGGAAGAATAATTGTGAGTAGCTGACCTGTCTGCAAGGAATCTAGTTTTGTGTCGCTGAGGAAGAATAGTTGTGAGTAGCTGACCTGTCTGCAAGGAATCTAGTTTTGTGTCGCTGAGGAAGAATAGTTGTGAGTAGCTGACCTGTCTGCAAGGAATCTAGTTTTGTGTCGCTGAGGAAGAATAGTTGTGAGTAGCTGACCTGTTTGCAAGGAATCTAGTTTTGTGTCACTGAGGAAGAATAGTTGTGAGAAGCTGACCTGTCTGCAAGGAATCTAGTTTTGTGTTGCTGACGAAGAATAGTTGTGAGAAGCTGACCTGTCTGCAAGGAATCTAGTTTTGTGTCGCTGAGGAAGAATAGTTGTGAGAAGCTGATCTGTCTGCAAGGAATCTAGTTTTGTGTCACTGAGGAAGAATAGTTGTGAAAAGCTGACCTGTCTGCAAGGAATCTAGTTTTGTGTCACTGAGGAAGAATAGTTGTGAAAAGCTGACCTGTCTGCAAGGAATCTAGTTTTGTGTTGCTGAGGAAGAATAGTTGTTTGTAGCTGACCTGTCTGCAAGCAATCTAGTTTTGTGTTGCTGAGGAAGAATAGTTGTTTGTAGCTGACCTGTCTGCAAGGAATCTAGTTTTGTGTTGCTGAGGAAGAATAGTTGTGAGCAGCTGACCTGTCTGCAAGGAATCTAGTTTTGTGTCACTGAGGAAGAATAGTTGTGAGTAGCTGACCTGTCTGCAAGGAATCTAGTTTTGTGTCACTGAGGAAGAATAGTTGTGAGTAGCTGACCTGTCTGCAAGGAATCTAGTTTTGTGTCGCTGAGGAAGAATAGTTGTGAGTAGCTGACCTGTCTGCAAGGAATCTAGTTTTGTGTCGCTGAGGAAGAATAGTTGTGAGTAGCTGACCTGTCTGCAAGGAATCTAGTTTTGTGTCGCTGAGGAAGAATAGTTGTGAGTAGCTGACCTGTCTGCAAGGAATCTAGTTTTGTGTCGCTGAGGAAGAATAGTTGTGAGTAGCTGACCTGTCTGCAAGGAATCTAGTTTTGTGTCGCTGAGGAAGAATAGTTGTGAGTAGCTGACCTGTCTGCAAGGAATCTAGTTTTGTGTCGCTGAGGAAGATTGGTTGTGAGTAGCTGACCTGTCTGCAAGGAATCTAGTTTTGTGTCGCTGAGGAAGATTGGTTGTGAGTAGCTGACCTGTCTGCAAGGAATCTAGTTTTGTGTCGCTGAGGAAGAATAGTTGTGAGTAGCTGACCTGTCTGCAAGGAATCTAGTTTTGTGTCGCTGAGGAAGAATGGTTGTGAGTAGCTGACCTGTCTGCAAGGAATCTAGTTTTGTGTCGCTGAGGAAGATTGGTTGTGAGTAGCTGACCTGTCTGCAAGGAATCTAGTTTTGTGTCGCTGAGGAAGAATAGTTGTGAGTAGCTGACCTGTCTGCAAGGAATCTAGTTTTGTGTCGCTGAGGAAGAATGGTTGTGAGTATGTGCATTTATTTTTAGCCCAGGGAACACAGATTCTTATGTGGATATAAAACTTAGGATATGTGCCAGGTGTTTGGCCATTGCAGCTTATCTAATACTATTAATTCATTAGTGACACAATCATACAATTGGCAGGAAGCATCGTACAAGAGAAGCAGAGATATCCCTCAGTAATATCCCAGAGTCTTCTACAATCCCAAAATGTACAGGATTTACAGTGTATGCCAAGCAGAAAATGGGCTGGCTCTGAGCAAACCTTGCTACAAGGAAGCCACTGGATCCGTTCACCCTGTGCTTATTTATGCAGCTGTCATATGCTTCTATTAGACTTGACATTTTATACTTTATAAGTCCTTAGCAGGACGGAATAATTAAAGTGCACGACATGATGCGGTGGTGATCCAAACAACGTTCCAACAGAGAACGATTAGGGCAGGTTTTATTACTGAATAATACTGAATGACAGTTTGCTGTGAAATATAATAATCACCTCAGGAGACTGTTCATATTTGGCAGAGAAGTTGGTGAATATACTAATTATGCCAGCAAGTAGGATCTTCCCAGATGACAAGCACAAAGAGCATGTTGGCACAGACTGCCAAGGACATTACATAACAGGACTGGCTGAGCTGGGGCAGTGTGTACTGAGAGCAGAAACATTTTCCTAACAGGACAGGCTGAGGTGGGTCTCTGTGACCAAGAGCAGGAACATTTCTATGACAGGACAGGCAGAGGTAGGGTGTCTGGCACTTAATGCAAGAAGTTGATATGACACGACAGACTGAGGTGGGTGTCTGTCACTGACAGCAGGAAATTAACATTACAGGACAGGTTGAGGTGGGGTGGCTGGTGCTGATAGCAGGAACATTTCTCTTACCAGCTGGACTGGGATGGGGAGGGGTGACTGGCACAGCAAACAGGAATGTAACATGGCATGTTTGGGTGAGGTGGTATCACTGGTGGTATCACTGGCACTGAAAGCAAGAACGATACATGACAAGACTGGTTGGGTGGCTGCCACCGAGAGCAGGAACATGTTCCTGACTAGACAGGTTGAAATGGAGAGGACTGATTAGCACAGAAAACATGATTGTTTTAAGACTGGGTGAAGTGAGGGGGGGTGACACTGACAGCAGGAAGTTAACATGACAAGACAGGATTAGGTGGGGGCTGGCACTGACAGTAGGAAGATAACATGACAAGACAGGATGATGTGGGGGGCAGGCACTGACAGTAGGAAGTTAACATGACAGATGAGGTGGGGGCTGGCACTGATAGCAAGAAGTTAACATGACAAGACAGGATGAGTTGGGGGGATGGCACTGACAGTAGGAAGATAACATGACAAGACAGGCTGAGGTGAGGGCTGGCACTGACAGTAGGAAGTTAACATGACAAGACAGGCTGAGGTGGGGGCTGGCACTGACAGCAGGAAGTTAACATGACAAGACAGGATGAGGTGAGGGCTGGCACTGACAGTAGGAAGATAACATGACAAGACAGGATGAGGTGGGGGATGGCACTGACAGTAGGAAGATAACATGACAAGACAGGCTGAGGTGAGGGCTGGCACTGACAGTAGGAAGTTAACATGACAAGACAGGATGAGGTGGGGGCTGGCACTGACAGTAGGAAGTTAACATGACAAGACAGGCTGAGGTGGGGGCTGGCACTGACAGTAGGAAGATAACATGACAAGACAGGATGAGGTGGGGGATGGCACTGACAGTAGGAAGATAACATGACAAGACAGGCTGAGGTGGGGGCTGGCACTGACAGTAGGAAGTTAACATGACAAGACAGGATGAGGTTGGGGGCTGGCACTGACAGTAGGAAGTTAACATGACAAGACAGGATGAGGTGGGGGCTGGCACTGACAGTAGGAAGTTAACATGACAAGACAGGCTGAGGTGGGGGCTGGCACTGACAGTAGGAAGATAACATGACAAGACAGGATGAGGTGGGGGATGGCACTGACAGTAGGAAGATAACATGACAAGACAGGCTGAGGTGGGGGGATGGCACTGACAGTAGGAAGTTAACATGACAAGACAGGCTGAGGTGGGGGGATGGCACTGACAGTAGGAAGATAACATGACAAGACAGGCTGAGGTGAGGGCTGGCACTGACAGTAGGAAGTAAACAAGACAGGACAGGCTGAGGTGGGGAGATGGCACTGACAGTAGGAAGTTAACATGACAAGACAGGATGAGGTGGGGGGCTGGCACTGACAGTAGGAAGTTAACATGACAAGACAGGATGAGGTGGGGGCTGGCACTGACAGTAGGAAGTAAACATGACAAGACAAGATGAGGTGGGGGCTAGCACTGACAGTAGGAAGATAACATGACAAGACAGGCTGAGGTGGGGGGATGGCACTGACAGTAGGAAGTTAACATGACAAGACAGGCTGAGGTGAGGGCTGGCACTGACAGTAGGAAGTAAACAAGACAGGACAGGCTGAGGTGGGGAGATGGCACTGACATCAGGAAGTTAACATGACAAGACAGGATGATGTGGGGGGTGGGCACTGACAGTAGGAAGTTAACATGACAAGACAGGATGATGTGGGGGGCTAGCACTGACAGTAGGAAGTTAACATGACAAGACAGGCTGAGGTGGGGAGATGGCACTGACAGTAGGAAGTTAACATGACAAGACAGGATGATGTGGGGGGTGGGCACTGACAGTAGGAAGTTAACATGACAAGACAGGATGATGTGGGGGGGCGGGCACTGACAGTAGGAAGTTAACATGACAAGACAGGATGAGGTGGGGGGCTGGCACTGACAGTAGGAAGTTAACATGACAAGAAAGGATGAGGTGGGGGCTGGCACTGACAGTAGGAAGTTAACATGACAAGACAGGCTGAGGTGGGGGCTGGCACTGACAGTAGGAAGTTAACATGACAAGACAAGATGAGGTGGGGGCTAGCACTGACAGTAGGAAGTTAACATGACAAGACAGGATGAGGTGAGGGCTGGCACTGACAGTAGGAAGTTAACATGACAAGACAGGATGAGGTGGGGGCTGGCACTGACAGTAGGAAGTTAACATGACAAGACAGGATGAGGTGGGGGCTGGCACTGACAGCAGGAAGTTAACATGACAAGACAGGATTAGGTGGGGGCTGGCACTGACAGCAGGAAGTTAACATGACAAGACAGGATGAGGTGGGGGGCTGGCACTGACAGTAGGAAGTTAACATGACAAGACAGGCTGAGGTGGGGGGATGGCACTGACAGTAGGAAGTTAACATGACAAGACAGGATGAGGTGGGGGCTGGCACTGACAGCAGGAAGTTAACATGACAAGACAGGCTGAGGTGGGGGGGGTGGCACTGACAGTAGGAAGTTAACATGACAAGACAGGCTGAGGTGGGGGCTGGCACTGACAGTAGGAAGATAACATGACAAGACAGGATGAGGTGGGGGATGGCACTGACAGTAGGAAGATAACATGACAAGACAGGCTGAGGTGGGGGCTGGCACTGACAGTAGGAAGTTAACATGACAAGACAGGCTGAGGTGGGGGGATGGCACTGACAGTAGGAAGATAACATGACAAGACAGGCTGAGGTGAGGGCTGACACTGACAGTAGGAAGTAAACAAGACAGGACAGGCTGAGGTGGGGAGATGGCACTGACAGTAGGAAGTTAACATGACAAGACAGGATGAGGTGGGGGGCTGGCACTGACAGTAGGAAGTTAACATGACAAGACAGGATGAGGTGGGGGCTGGCACTGACAGTAGGAAGTAAACATGACAAGACAAGATGAGGTGGGGGCTAGCACTGACAGTAGGAAGATAACATGACAAGACAGGCTGAGGTGGGGGGATGGCACTGACAGTAGGAAGTTAACATGACAAGACAGGCTGAGGTGAGGGCTGGCACTGACAGTAGGAAGTAAACAAGACAGGACAGGCTGAGGTGGGGAGATGGCACTGACATCAGGAAGTTAACATGACAAGACAGGATGATGTGGGGGGCGGGCACTGACAGTAGGAAGTTAACATGACAAGACAGGATGATGTGGGGGGCGGGCACTGACAGTAGGAAGTTAACATGACAAGACAGGATGATGTGGGGGGCGGGCACTGACAGTAGGAAGTTAACATGACAAGACAGGATGAGGTGGGGGGCGGGCACTGACAGTAGGAAGTTAACATGACAAGACAGGATGAGGTGGGGGCTGGCACTGACAGTAGGAAGTTAACATGACAAGACAGGCTGAGGTGGGGGCTGGCACTGACAGTAGGAAGTTAACATGACAAGACAAGATGAGGTGGGGGCTAGCACTGACAGTAGGAAGATAACATGACAAGACAGGCTGAGGTGGGGGCTGGCACTGACAGTAGGAAGTTAACATGACAAGACAGGATGAGGTGAGGGCTGGCACTGACAGTAGGAAGTTAACATGACAAGACAGGATGAGGTGGGGGCTGGCACTGACAGTAGGAAGTTAACATGACAAGACAGGATGAGGTGGGGGCTGGCACTGACATCAGGAAGTTAACATGACAAGACAGGATTAGGTGGGGGCTGGCACTGACATCAGGAAGTTAACATGACAAGACAGGATTAGGTGGGGGCTGGCACTGACAGCAGGAAGTTAACATGACAAGACAGGATGAGGTGGGGGGCTGGCACTGACAGTAGGAAGTTAACATGACAAGACAGGCTGAGGTAGGGGGATGGCACTGACAGTAGGAAGTTAACATGACAAGACAGGATGAGGTGGGGGCTGGCACTGACAGCAGGAAGTTAACATGACAAGACAGGCTGAGGTGGGGGGATGGCACTGACAGTAGGAAGTTAACATGACAAGACAGGCTGAGGTGGGGGCTGGCACTGACAGTAGGAAGATAACATGACAAGACAGGATGAGGTGGGGGATGGCACTGACAGTAGGAAGTTAACATGACAAGACAGGCTGAGGTGGGGGGATGGCACTGACAGTAGGAAGTTAACATGACAAGACAGGCTGAGGTGGGGGGATGGCACTGACAGTAGGAAGATAACATGACAAGACAGGCTGAGGTGAGGGCTGACACTGACAGTAGGAAGTAAACAAGACAGGACAGGCTGAGGTGGGGAGATGGCACTGACAGTAGGAAGTTAACATGACAAGACAGGATGAGGTGGGGGGCTGGCACTGACAGTAGGAAGTTAACATGACAAGACAGGATGAGGTGGGGGCTGGCACTGACAGTAGGAAGTAAACATGACAAGACAAGATGAGGTGGGGGCTAGCACTGACAGTAGGAAGTTAACATGACAAGACAGGCTGAGGTGGGGGGATGGCACTGACAGTAGGAAGTTAACATGACAAGACAGGCTGAGGTGAGGGCTGGCACTGACAGTAGGAAGTAAACAAGACAGGACAGGCTGAGGTGGGGAGATGGCACTGACATCAGGAAGTTAACATGACAAGACAGGATGATGTGGGGGGCGGGCACTGACAGTAGGAAGTTAACATGACAAGACAGGATGATGTGGGGGGCGGGCACTGACAGTAGGAAGTTAACATGACAAGACAGGATGAGGTGGGGGGCGGGCACTGACAGTAGGAAGTTAACATGACAAGACAGGATGAGGTGGGGGCTGGCACTGACAGTAGGAAGTTAACATGACAAGACAGGCTGAGGTGGGGGCTGGCACTGACAGTAGGAAGTTAACATGACAAGACAAGATGAGGTGGGGGCTAGCACTGACAGTAGGAAGATAACATGACAAGACAGGCTGAGGTGGGGGCTGGCACTGACAGTAGGAAGTTAACATGACAAGACAGGATGAGGTGAGGGCTGGCACTGACAGTAGGAAGTTAACATGACAAGACAGGATGAGGTGGGGGCTGGCACTGACAGTAGGAAGTTAACATGACAAGACAGGATGAGGTGGGGGCTGGCACTGACATCAGGAAGTTAACATGACAAGACAGGATTAGGTGGGGGCTGGCACTGACAGCAGGAAGTTAACATGACAAGACAGGATGAGGTGGGGGGCTGGCACTGACAGTAGGAAGTTAACATGACAAGACAGGCTGAGGTGGGGGGATGGCACTGACAGTAGGAAGTTAACATGACAAGACAGGATGAGGTGGGGGCTGGCACTGACAGTAGGAAGTTAACATGACAAGACAGGCTGAGGTGGGGGGATGGCACTGACAGTAGGAAGTTAACATGACAAGACAGGATGAGGTGGGGGCTGGCACTGACAGCAGGAAGTTAACATGACAAGACAGGCTGAGGTGGGGGGATGGCACTGACAGTAGGAAGTTAACATGACAAGACAGGCTGAGGTGGGGGCTGGCACTGACAGTAGGAAGATAACATGACAAGACAGGCTGAGGTGGGGGCTGGCACTGACAGTAGGAAGTTAACATGACAGGACAGGATAAGGTGGGGCTGGCACTGACAGTAGGAAGATAACATGACAAGACAGGCTGAGGTGGGGGCTGGCACTGACAGTAGGAGGTTAACATGACAAGACAGGATTAGGTGGGGGCTGGCACTGACAGCAGGACGTTAACATGACAAGACAGGCTGAGGTGGGGGCTGGCACTGACAGTAGGAAGATAACATGACAAGACAGGCTGAGGTGGGGGCTGGCACTGACAGTAGGAAGTTAACATGACAAGACAGGATGAGGTTGGGGGCTGGCACTGACAGTAGGAAGTTAACATGACAAGACAGGATGAGGTGAGGGCTGGCACTGACAGTAGGAAGTTAACATGACAAGACAGGATGATGTGGGGGCTGGCACTGACAGTAGGAAGTTAACATGACAAGACAGGCTGAGGTGGGGGGATGGCACTGATAGTAGGAAGTTAACATGACAAGACAGGCTGAGGTGGGGGCTGGCACTGACAGTAGGAAGATAACATGACAAGACAGGATGAGGTTGGGGGCGGGCACTGACAGTAGGAAGTTAACATGACAAGACAGGCTGAGGTGGGGGGCTGGCACTGACAGTAGGAAGATAACATGACAAGAAAGGATTAGGTGGGGGCTGGCACTGACAGTAGGAAGTTAACATGACAAGACAGGATGAGGTGGGGGGGGCGGGCACTTACAGTAGGAAGTTAACATGACAAGAAAGGCTGAGGTGGGGGTCTGGCACTGAATGGAGGAAGTTAACATGACAAGACAGGATTAGGTGGGGGGCTGGCACTGACAGTAGGAAGTTAATATGACAAGACAGGATGAGGTGGGGGGGCGGGCACTGACAGTAGGAAGTTAACATGACAAGACAGGATGAGGTGGGGGGCTGGCACTGACAGTAGGAAGTTAACATGACAAGACAGGCTGAGGTGGGGGCTGGCACTGACAGTAGGAAGTTAACATGACAAGACAGGATGAGGTGGGGGGCTGGCACTGACAGTAGGAAGTTAACATGACAAGACAGGCTGAGGTGGGGGGCTGGCACTGAATGGAGGAAGTTAACATGACAAGACAGGATGCGGTGGGGGGCTGGCACTGACAGTAGGAAGTTAACATGACAAGACAGGATGAGGTTGGGGGCTGGCACTGACAGTAGGAAGTTAACATGACAAGACAGGATGAGGTTGGGGGCTGGCACTGACAGTAGGAAGTCAACATGACAAGACAGGATAAGGTGGGGGGCTGGCACTGACAGTAGGAAGTTAACATGACAAGACAGGATGAGGTGGGGGGCTGGCACTGACAGTAGGAAGTTAACATGACAAGACAGGCTGAGGTGAGGGGCGGGCACTGACAGTAGGAAGTTAACATGACAAGACAGGATGAGGTGGGGGGCTGGCACTGACAGTAGGAAGTTAACATGACAAGACAGGATGAGGTGGGGGGCTTGCACTGACAGTAGGAAGTTAACATGACAAGACAGGATTAGGTGGGGGCTGGCACTGACAGCAGGAAGTTAACATGACAAGACAGGATAAGGTGGGGGGCTGGCACTGACAGTAGGAAGTTAACATGACAAGACAGGATAAGGTGGGGGGCTGGCACTGACAGTAGGAAGTTAACATGACAAGACAGGATGAGGTGGGGGCGGGCACTGACAGCAGGAAGTTAACATGACAAGACAGGATGAGGTTGGGGGCTGGCACTGACAGTAGGAAGTCAACATGACAAGACAGGATAAGGTGGGGGGCTGGCACTGACAGTAGGAAGTTAACATGACAAGACAGGATGAGGTGGGGGGCGGGCACTGAAAGTAGGATGTTAACATGACAAGACAGGATGAGGTGGGGGGCTTGCACTGACAGTAGGAAGATAACATGACAAGACAGGAAGAGATAGTTGCTTTAATGGTCTTCGGTTGAACAAGACAGGGGTTGATGCTGTAAGGGTTAATGCAGATATACATGCAGATAAATTACTGAATAGAAGACAGGTTAATGAGGCAGCACATACAAACAGTAAACAATTAGATAAAACAGATATTTTGACAGAAATGAGAATAATAAGGTCTGCATAGGATGTGTAAGTTGTTTTACCGTAATACAGTGCGTACTATAGGGCTGTAAGTCGATCTGACAAAGCACAATATTCAGGAAGGGTTTTCTGTGGCGTCAACTGATTAAACACAGATTTTTATCAGCTCTTGCTTCTGTGATCAGCTGTCTATGCATTGTGCCTGTATCATGTCCTATTGCACATTAATCCTAAAAGGGGCCTCGGAACAAGGACTCAAATGCACAACATGATTCTCCTTGTCAAAACAGCATGACAGCTCCTTTCACTGGAGAGACCTATGTTAATTGTCTCATTACCGCATGGGCTAAAATCAGTGCCTTAATTAGTGCTGGTAATGAAGAATCATATGCTGCATTTTGTGATGTGAATATACATGAACCTGACAAGCCATGCCTGAAAAAACATCAGAAAGCTATGGCTGCTAGGTGTCTGAAAGTGTCTTACAGCCCAAAAGTTCAAGAATACTTCTCAAATGTAGGGTCTCCTATAATTAGTGTCCAAGGAAAAGTTTGGTCTCTATATCATATGATCAAGTCATAAGGAAGCCATAAATTGACTGATTTACTACAAGATCTGGTGTGCAGGTGACCATGACTTTGCTACAACAATTCATGATCTGGTGTGCAGATGACTAGGGCTAGTTACTGCACTATATGATCTAATAGGTAGGTGACAATGACCTGGCTACTACACTACATGATCTGGTGTGTATGTGACATGACTTGGCTACTACACTACATGATCTGGTGTGTAGGTGACATGACTTGGCTACAAGAATTGATGATCTGGTGTGCAGGTGACTAGGACTGGCTACTTCACTATATAATTTGGTGCATAGGTGTCCATAACCTGGCTAATGCACTATATGATTTGGTGTGTAGGTAACTATGACCTAGCTACTACACTAAATGATTCGGTGTGCAGATGACCATGACTTGGCTACAACAATTGATGATCTGGTGTGCAGGTGACTAGGACTGGCTACTTCACTATATAATTTGGTGCATAGGTGGCCATAACCTGGCTACTACACTAAATGATTCGGTGTGCAGATGACCATGACTTGGCTACAACAATTGATGATCTGGTGTGCAGGTGACTAGGACTGGCTACTTCACTATATAATTTGGTGCATAGGTGGCCATAACCTGGCTACTGCACTATACGATTTGGTGTGTAGGTGACTATGACCTAGCTACTACACTAAATGATTCGGTGTGCAGATGACCATGACTTGGCTACAACAATTGATGATCTGGTGTGCAGGTGACTAGGACTGGCTACTTCACTATATAATTTGGTGCATAGGTGGCCATAACCTGGCTACTGCACTATACGATTTGGTGTGTAGGTGACTATGACCTAGCTACTACACTAAATGATTCGGTGTGCAGATGACCATGACTTGGCTACAACAATTGATGATTGGGTGTGCAGGTGACCATGACCTGGTTACTTCACAATATGATCTGGTTTGCATGTAACCATTGACCTGGCACCTATAACATAATATTTAGTCTCTAGACCAGCAGACTATAATTATTGACTTTGTATTTCTGTCAAGTAAATCCTGTGTTTGTTGTGAATGGTTATTAAAATATCCTATTCAGTAAAGCTCTATAAAAGAGTTATATAGCACAAGGCTGAAGTCATCAAGTAGCAAGAAAAACATGGACGATACACAGAAAACATAAAGGCATAAACTCAACTCACTTGGAATATGTTAGACAAATCTCTCAGGTTAAATATGTAGTGAAACTTAATGGCGGTTGGCAGGAAAGTGGACGTGATTTTCTGGTGAAGAGACAAAGCGAGGTTTATGAGTGGCTGTGTGGTTTTCTGGAGAGGACCTGGGAAGTTACCCATCTTAAGGTGCTGCGTCAAAATGGTGCTGTAGATCGTGGACAGCGCATCCATGCCAGGGAATGATAGGGCAAATACACTGAAGTGGCGCTACATGGGAAACAATAAGATAATGGCGAGAGCATCTGTTAGAATAATCACAACCCTAAAAATGTACATCTTATAGTCAGGAAATGTCAAAAACTGCTTGAAGAGCAGAAAAAAATGCTATATTTACTAGAAACAGGTTAAATTAACATTTGAAACTATTTTGTATGTTAATTTTACCGTTATTAAATGTAGCATTCAATAAATCTTTGAAAATATTTTAAAGGAAGAATTTAAATGTTATATTTGATAATTTGGAAAAATAAAAATTATGCTTACCTGATAATTTAATTTCCATCTGTGGGAGGAGAGTCCACGGCTTCATTCATTACTTGTGGGAATTAAAGGGCCACTAAACCCAAAATCTTTCTTTCATGATTCATATAGAGAATACAAATTAAAACAACATTACAATTTACTTCTATTATTTATTTTGCTTCATTTTTTAGACATCCTTAGTTGAAGAAAAAGTAATGCACATGGGTGAGCCAATCACACAAGGCTTCTATGTGCAGCAACCAATCAGCAGCTACTGAGCATATCTAGATATGCTTTTCAGCAAAGAATATCAAGAGAAAAAAACAAATTAGATAATAGAAGTAAATTAGAAAGATGTTTAAAATTGCATTCTCTTACTAAATCATGAAAGAAAAAATGTGGGTTTCATGTCTCTTTAAGAACCTGGCCACCAGGAGGAGGCAGAGACACCCCAGCCAAAGGCTTAAATACCTCCCCCACTCCCCTCATCCCCAGTCATTCTGCCGAGGGAACAAGGAACAGTAGGAGAAATATCAGGGTATAAATGGTGCCAGAAAACCAAAAATAAATTTAGGTCCGCCCACTGGAGAAACGGGCGGGAGCCGGGGACTCTCCTCCCACAGATGGAAATGAAATTATCAGGTTAGCATAATTTATGTTTTTCATCTTAATGGGAGGAGAGTCCACAGCTTCATTCATTACTTGTGGGAAACAAATACCCAAGCTCTAGAGAACACTGAATGAAAATAATGGGAGGGTAAAAATGCGGACCCTAATCTGAGGACACCACAGCCTGCAAAACCTCTCCCCCAAAAGCTGCTTCCGCTAAAGCAAAAACCTAAAATTTGTAACACTTTGTAAAAGTATGTAAGGAGGACCAAGTAGCCACCTTACAAATCTGCTCCACAGAGGCCTCATTCTTAAAGGCCCATAAAGAGGCCACAGCCATAGTTGAGTGAGCCATAATCCTCTGAGGAAGCTTATATCCCACTGTCTCATAGGCCAAGCAAATCAAGCTCCTCAACCAAAAGGATGGGGAAGTGGAAAAGGCCTTCTGCCCCCTGCGCTTCCCCAAATATACAACAAATAAAGATGAAGTTTGTCTGAATTCTTTTTTGTGGCCTGAAGTTAGCACTTCAAGGCTCTAACCACATCTAAATTATGAACCTTTCCTTTGAAGAAGAAGGGTTAGGACACAAGGAAGGAACCACTATCTCCTGATTGATGTCACGATTTGACACTACCTTGGGAAGAAATCCCAACCCAGTGCGAAGAACAGCCTTTACGGCTTGAAAAATCAGAAAAGGAGGCTCACATTGCAAGGCCACCAACTCAGAGACTCTGCGTGCCGATGCAATAGCCAGTAGGAATAGAACCTTCCAAGAAAGAGTTTTAATGTCAAGTGAATGCATAGGCTCCAACGGAGCCTTCTGCAAAATCTTAAGTACCAAGTTTAAGCTCCAAGGGAAAGCAGAATTTCTAAAGACATGTCTGATCCTAGACAGAACCTGAACAAAGGACTAAATATCAGGAAGCTCTGCAAGCTTTTTGTGTAACAGTACAAATAAAGCCGAAATCTATCCTTTTAAGGAACTGACAGCAAGTCCCTTCTCCAAACCATCCTGGAGGAAGGACAGGATCCTGGAAACCCTAACCTTATGCCAGGGATATCCATGTTCCTCACACCAGGACAAGTAGGTCCTCCCCACCTTATAAAAGATGCGATGAGTGACCCGCTTCCTGGCTTAAATAAGAGTATCAATCACTCTCTCAGAAAATCCTCTATTGGCTAGGACTAAGCTTTCAATCTCCACGCAGTCAGCCTGAGAGAATCGAGATTTTGATGTAGAAAGGGACCCTTAACCAGCGGGTCTCTGCGACAAGGTAACCTCCATGGAGGAGATAATGACATCCCCACCAGATCAGCAAACCACATCCTCCACGGCCATGATGGAGCAATCAGAAAAGCGAAGCTTGCTCCTGCTTGATGCAGGCCACTACTGGAGGTAGAAGTGGCAACAGTGGAAATATGAAGACTAGATTGAACTCCCAAGGCACCGCTAAATCATCTATTAGCTCTGCCTAGGGATCCCTGGACCGCGACCCGTATCTGGAAAGCTTATAGTTGAGTCTGGACTCCATGAGATCTATCTCCGGGGGTCCCCATCTGTTGCAGATCTCCTCAAACACCTCAGGATGGAGAGACCATTTCCCCGGATGAAATGATTGTCTGCTGAGAAAATCCGCTTCCCAGTTGTCCACGCCCGGAATGTGGATAGCTGATAGCAAACAGTAGTGGGTCTACGCCCATACCAGAATCCGAGAAACTTCCCTCATGGCTAGGGAACTTCTAGTACCCCCCTGATGGTTGATGTAAGCCACCAAGGTAATGTCATATTGGAATCTGATGAATCGGGAGGACCCCAGGAGGAGCCAAGCCTTTAGAGCATTGAATATTGCTCAAAGTTCCAGAATATTGATTGGGTGAAGCAACTCCTCTCGAGTCCACCTGCCCTGTGCCTTCCTGGCACCCCAAACCACTCCCCATCCTGACAGACTTGCATCTGTGGTCACAATTTCCCAGAATGGTCTCAAGAAGGATGTCCCCTGGGACAGTTGGCCCAGGCAAATCCACCAAGAGAGGAATTCCCTTGTTCGGTTGTCCAGGGAGATTGTAACATATCTCAGCCTAATGTCACTATCCCTTTAAGACTGCCTTCCCTGATTCTGACACTCATGCTGGTTTTGGGCAGTATTTGCATTCAGCTTGCCTGCCTGATTAATCATTCATGCACCAGATTCCATCAGCCCCTTTTTAAGCCTTCTCAGGTCTAATGTGCTTTGCATTAACTTTTAAGTTATGTTCCTGAAAACAACTGTCTGTTGCTGATCCTGCATGAATTCTACCAACTTATTCAAGCTTCAGCTTTTCCTATTTTCTCTGCTTAAAATCCTCAAATCACAAGTATCCAAATAATTCTATTTTGTTACCTGGACACTGCTACTTAAAGGGCCATAATACCCAAATGTTTAAACACTTGAAAGTGATGCAGCATAGCTGTAAAAAGCTGACTAGAAAATATCTCCTGAACATCTCTATGTAAAAAAGAAAGATATTTTACCTCAAAAAAATCCTCAGTAGCCACCTCCCATTGTAAAGGATTTCTAAGCAGCATATTAGTGTGTCTGTCCTGGGACATCTGAAGGGATGAGCATCGTGAACTCTCATATTATTTCACCAATCAGGTAAAGGAAGCTTACTATGAAATCTCATGAGAGTTAAGTCAAATCTCATGAGATCACAGTAAGAGTTTATGACCTCAGAAGTGCTGATGCTGATTGGCTGCTGTTCATTTCTTCATTTTTTTAATTTTTTTACCTGCAGCTGGGAGCAGCTGAGTATAACTTTTTACACAGAACTAACTCTACTGAGCTGAGGAGATTGTGAGGTAAAATATCTTCCTTTTTTACATAGAGATGCTCAGGTGATATTTTCCTGTCAGCTTTTTACAGTTATACTGCATCAGTTTCAAGTGATTTAGCATATGAGTATTATGTCCCTTTAACAAACTCTGAACTTTATTATAAATCAAGGGCGTGATCAAATATACCGCGCAGGTTTTGACGCAAGCGTAGAAACCTGCGCTGCCCGTAATTTCACCTCGCACATCGGGGTATTACATATATGGCGCCGGCATTTCCTAAGTGGCATAAGTCGGATTAACTAGCGATGTCCAGAAATAAGCGTAAATACAAATTTCTGGAGTCGCTAGTGACTTACGGCACTTTAGAAACTGCCGGCGCCTAAGAAAAGTAAAGAAAATAACAAATCTCCCGTAAAAGTCTAACATGCCTCCCAAAAATAAGCCCGACACGTAAAACCCCTATATCCGCAATCCCCCCTCTCATTACTAATATTAAATGTATTAACCCGAAGACCGACAACCCCCCACAACGCAATATGCCTATTTAAACTTTTAACCCCTATATCCGCCATCAAACCCACACCACAAGTAATAACTAAATTATTAACCCCTAAACCGCCATAGCCCACAAGGCAATTAACCTATTCATATATTAACCCCTAAACCACCATAGCCCACATAGCCTATTAAATGTATTAACCCCTAATCTGCTGCCGCCAACGTCGCCACCACTATAATAAAGTTATTAACCCCTAAACCTAACACCCCCCTAACTTAAATATTATTTAAATAAAATCTAAATAATATTACTATTATTAACTAAATTATTCCTATTTAAAACTAAATACTTACCTATAAAATAAACCCTAAGATAGCTACAATATAATTAACTATATAATAGCTACCTAGTTAAAATAACTACAAATTTACCTGTAAAATAAATCCTAACCTAAGTTACAATTGCACCTAACACTACACTAAATTAAATAAATTAAATTAATTAACTACAATTACCTAAAATTAAATACAATTAAATAAAATAAACTATAGTACAAACCCCCCCCCCCACTAAATTACAGAAAATAAAAAATAATTACAAGAAGTTTAAACTAATTACACCCAATCTAAGCCCCCTAATAAAATAAAAAAGCCCCCCAAAATAATAAAATTCCCAACCCTATACTAAATTACAAATAGCCCTTAAAAGGGCTTTTTGCGGGGCATTGCCCCAAAGTAATCAGCTCTTTTACCTGCAAAAAAAGAAATACAACCCCCCCAACATTAAAACCCACCACCCACACACCCAACCTTACTCTAAAACCCACCCAATCCCCCCTTAAAAAAAAACTAACACTAACCCCTTGAAGACCACCCTATCTTGAGCCGTCTTCACCCAGCTGGGCAGAAGTCTTCATCCGATCCGGGCAGAAGAGGTCCTCCAGCCGGGCAGAAGTCTTCATCCGATCCGGGCAGAAGAGGTCCTCCAACTATCACCTGTGCTGCTCTGCTTTTTACTGACATACAGCGCTATATAATATTATGTACTGTGAATCTGCAACAAACCTTAGTTTGCATATATATATATGCACAAACAGTAATTAATGCCTAAAACTTGCAACTTGCCTATCACCTGTGCTGCTCTGCTTGATTTAGACATACAGCTCTATATAATATTATGTACTGTGAACCTGCAACAAACCTTAGTTTGCATCTAAGTGTCAATCTTCTACCAGTTTACTCTGAAGCCTGAACATTCCACATTGCTATATTTTTCTCTCATTGAATCCTGAACGTCTCCCATCCAAGCCTCCATGAACCAAAAAGAACTTTCCCTGAAATGGGAGGGATAGTAATCTAGACTTGGAAGTCATGTCAGCAGACCACAACTTTAACCACAAAGCCCTACGGGCTAGAACAGAGAACCCTGATGTCTTGGCATTCAGGCAAATAATCTGCATTTTTGCATCACAGATAAACGAATTAGCCACCCTTAAGGGCTTAATTCTTTCCTGTACCTCCTCAAGGGGAGTCTCCACCTCAACCATAGCTGACAGAGCATCACACCAGTAGGTAGCAGCTCCAGCCACCTCAGCGACCGCCGCTGCCGGATGAAATACAAACCCCGTGAGTTGAAACATTTTTCTCAACATGGATTCAAATTGTTTATCCATGCGATATTTGAAAGACAAACTATCCTCGAGTGGGATAGTTGTATGCTTAGCGAGCATGGAGATAGCTCCATCCACCTTAGGGATGGCTCCCCACAGCGCAAGCTGAGTGTCCAGAACGGGGAACAGTTTTTTAAAAGAATTAGAGGGAGAAAAGGATGAACCAAGTTTCTCCCATTTGTTCTTAATAATATTAGCCATCTCAACAGGAACTGGGAAGGAATGAGGCACCACCATGTCCTTATAGACCCTCTCTAGCTTAGGGATCAAAGGTTCCTCCGGAAGTTTCTGTTCCGGAACCTCCAACATAGCAAGCACCTCTTTCAGCAAGAAGCGCAAATGGTCCATTTTAAACTTAATTAAAGTCTGTCTCCTCCGCAGCAGGAGGTCTAGATGTTGCTGATTCCGACCCAGAAAGAGCATCCCCCGGAGTCGTCTTCATCAGTGGATAATCTGTCAGAGACATCCAATGGAGTAGATGACCCCTAGGACGGATAGCTATGTTTCACCTTTCACTTGCACTTAGCAGGGTGAGGTAAGGCATTGAAGGCCGCAGTGACCGCCGTTTGCAACTGATCAGCGAAATCTGGTGGCCAAAGGGCCCCTCCCGAAGGAGGATTAGTAGCTCCCTGGGGAGCTGCATGAGTAATCAGAGATGAATGTAGGGAAAGCACCTCGCGGGACGGAGAACCCTCAGAGGTGGATGGCTCGTTTGTACTAAATATCTTATTCTTTTTAGATATTGCAATTATATCAAAGCATGTGGAAAACAGTTGAGTAGGTGGATCTACCAGAACCGCCTAACAAAAAAACCTCCTCACAATAAACATAGTTACTAGATTTGGTTAAAGAGAGAGTACCCTCTAACATATCAGAGTCCTCCATAGCTTGCGCCTTTATTACGAACTAGATAGAATTCAAATAAGTTGAATATCAAAAGTACCCGTTTATCAACACTACTTAAGAAGCCAAACCCTAAAACATTTAATGATAAAAGGATCAATGTTTCCACCAATCAGAACAAAGGAGTTTCAGTGCCTAAATTACAATCACCTGAAGCCGAGGGTTGATGGTAAAGCTGCCAGATGTGGGATTCATGCAAGACACGTACTGCACATTCATTATCTCCTTCATTGTCAACTTGTTCCGGTCATACCTGGAAAATGAGACCACAGTGAGATAAAAACATACATACAAAGGAAAATAACAGAATAGAGTTGTAGGAGTTACAAATAACCTTCCTACTGATACCCCCTCTGTCCTTCCTACCGTTACCCCCTCTGTCCTTCCTACCGTTACCCCATCTGTCCTTCCTACCGTTACCCCATCTGTCCTTCCTATCGTTACCCCATCTGTCCTTCCTACCGTTACCTCCTCTGTCCTTTCTACCGTTATCTCCTCTGTCCTTCCTACCTTTCCCTCAGCTTTCCATCCCACTCTTACCATCAGCTGTCCATCCCACTCTTACCTTCAGCTGTCAATCCCACTCTTACCTTCAGCTGCCCATCCCACTCTTACCTTCAGCTGCCCATCCCACTCTTACCTTCAGCTGCCCATCCCACTCTTACCTTCAGCTGCCCATCCCACTCTTACCTTCAGCTGCCCATCCCACTCTTACCTTCAGCTGTCCATCCCACTCTTACCTTCAGCTGTCCATCCCACTCTTACCTTCAGCTGTCCATCCCACTCTTACCTTCAGCTGTCCATCCCACTCTTACCTTTAGCTGTCCGTCCCACTCTTACATTTAGCTGTCCGCCCCACTCTTACTTTCAGCTGCCCGTCCCACTCTTAGCTTCAGCTGTCCAGCCCATTCGTACCTTCAGCTTTCTAGCCCATCTTACCTTCAGCTGTCCATCCCACTCTTACATTTAGCTGTCCATCCCACTCTTACCTTCAGCTGTCCATCCCACTCTTACCTTCAGCTGTCCATCCCACTCTTACCTTCAGCTGTCCATCCCACTCTTACCTTCAGCTGTCCATCCCACTCTTACCTTCAGCTGTCCGTCCCACTCTTACCTTCAGCTGTCCGTCCCACTCTTACCTTCAGCTGTCCGTCCCACTCTTACTTTCAGCTGTCCGTCCCACTCTTACTTTCAGCTGCCCGTCCCACTCTTAGCTTCAGCTGTCAAGCCTATCCTTACCATAGCTTTCTAGCCCATCTTACCTTCAGCTGTCCATCCCACTCTTACCTTCAGCTGTCCATCCCACTCTTACCTTCAGCTGTCCATCCCACTCTTACCTTCAGCTGTCCATCCCACTCTTACCTTCAGCTGTCCATCCCACTCTTACCTTCAGCTGTCCATCCCACTCTTACCTTCAGCTGTCCATCCCACTCTTACCTTCAGCTGTCCATCCCACTCTTACCTTCAGCTGTCCATCCCACTCTTACCTTCAGCTGTCCATCCCACTCTTACCTTCAGCTGTCCATCCCACTCTTACCTTCAGCTGTCCATCCCACTCTTACCTTCAGCTGTCCATCCCACTCTTACCTTCAGCTGTCCATCCCACTCTTACCTTCAGCTGTCCATCCCACTCTTACCTTCAGCTGTCCATCCCACTCTTACCTTCAGCTGTCCATCCCACTCTTACATTTAGCTGTCCATCCCACTCTTACCTTCAGCTGTCCATCCCACTCTTACCTTCAGCTGTCCGTCCCACTCTTACCTTCAGCTGTCCGTCCCACTCTTACCTTCAGCTGTCCGTCCCACTCTTACCTTCAGCTGTCCGTCCCACTCTTACCTTCAGCTGTCCGTCCCACTCTTACCTTCAGCTGTCCGTCCCACTCTTACCTTCAGCTGTCCGTCCCACTCTTACCTTCAGCTGTCCGTCCCACTCTTACCTTCAGCTGTCCGTCCCACTCTTACCTTCAGCTGTCCGTCCCACTCTTACCTTCAGCTGTCCGTCCCACTCTTACATTTAGCTGTCCGTCCCACTCTTACATTTAGCTGTCCGTCCCACTCTTACATTTAGCTGTCCGTCCCACTCTTACTTTCAGCTGCCCGTCCCACTCTTAGCTTCAGCTGTCCAGCCCATTCTTACCTTCAGCTGTCCAGCCTATCCTTACCATAGCTTTCTAGCCCATCTTACCTTCAGCTGTCCATCCCACTCTTACATTTAGCTGTCCATCCCACTCTTACCTTCAGCTGTCCATCCCACTCTTACCTTCAGCTGTCCATCCCACTCTTACCTTCAGCTGTCCATCCCACTCTTACCTTCAGCTGTCCATCCCACTCTTACCTTCAGCTGTCCATCCCACTCTTACCTTCAGCTGTCCATCCCACTCTTACCTTCAGCTGTCCATCCCACTCTTACCTTCAGCTGTCCATCCCACTCTTACCTTCAGCTGTCCATCCCACTCTTACCTTCAGCTGTCCATCCCACTCTTACCTTCAGCTGTCCGTCCCACTCTTACCTTCAGCTGTCCGTCCCACTCTTACCTTCAGCTGTCCGTCCCACTCTTACCTTCAGCTGTCCGTCCCACTCTTACCTTCAGCTGTCCGTCCCACTCTTACCTTCAGCTGTCCGTCCCACTCTTACCTTCAGCTGTCCGTCCCACTCTTACCTTCAGCTGTCCGTCCCACTCTTACCTTCAGCTGTCCGTCCCACTCTTACCTTCAGCTGTCCGTCCCACTCTTACCTTCAGCTGTCCGTCCCACTCTTACCTTCAGCTGTCCGTCCCACTCTTACCTTCAGCTGTCCGTCCCACTCTTACCTTCAGCTGTCCGTCCCACTCTTACCTTCAGCTGTCCGTCCCACTCTTACCTTCAGCTGTCCGTCCCACTCTTACCTTCAGCTGTCCGTCCCACTCTTACATTTAGCTGTCCGTCCCACTCTTACATTTAGCTGTCCGTCCCACTCTTACATTTAGCTGTCCGTCCCACTCTTACTTTCAGCTGCCCGTCCCACTCTTAGCTTCAGCTGTCCAGCCCATTCTTACCTTCAGCTGTCCAGCCTATCCTTACCATAGCTTTCTAGCCCATCTTACCTTCAGCTGTCCATCCCACTCTTACATTTAGCTGTCCATCCCACTCTTACCTTCAGCTGTCCATCCCACTCTTACCTTCAGCTGTCCATCCCACTCTTACCTTCAGCTGTCCATCCCACTCTTACCTTCAGCTGTCCATCCCACTCTTACCTTCAGCTGTCCATCCCACTCTTACCTTCAGCTGTCCATCCCACTCTTACCTTCAGCTGTCCATCCCACTCTTACCTTCAGCTGTCCATCCCACTCTTACCTTCAGCTGTCCATCCCACTCTTACCTTCAGCTGTCCATCCCACTCTTACCTTCAGCTGTCCATCCCACTCTTACCTTCAGCTGTCCATCCCACTCTTACCTTCAGCTGTCCATCCCACTCTTACCTTCAGCTGTCCATCCCACTCTTACCTTCAGCTGTCCATCCCACTCTTACCTTCAGCTGTCCATCCCACTCTTACCTTCAGCTGTCCATCCCACTCTTACCTTCAGCTGTCCATCCCACTCTTACCTTCAGCTGTCCATCCCACTCTTACCTTCAGCTGTCCATCCCACTCTTACCTTCAGCTGTCCATCCCACTCTTACCTTCAGCTGTCCATCCCACTCTTACCTTCAGCTGTCCATCCCACTCTTACCTTCAGCTGTCCATCCCACTCTTACCTTCAGCTGTCCATCCCACTCTTACCTTCAGCTGTCCATCCCACTCTTACCTTCAGCTGTCCATCCCACTCTTACCTTCAGCTGTCCATCCCACTCTTACCTTCAGCTGTCCATCCCACTCTTACCTTCAGCTGTCCATCCCACTCTTACCTTCAGCTGTCCATCCCACTCTTACCTTCAGCTGTCCATCCCACTCTTACCTTCAGCTGTCCATCCCACTTTTACCTTCAGCTGTCCATCCCACTCTTACCTTCAGCTGTCCATCCCACTCTTATCTTCAGCTGTCCATCACACTCTTACCTTCAGCTGTCCATCCCACTCTTACCTTCAGCTGTCCATCCCACTCTTACCTTCAGCTGTCCATCCCACTCTTACCTTCAGCTGTCCAACCCATCCTTACCCACAGCTTTCTAGCCCATGTTTAACCTTAGTGGTCCATCCCATCCTTACTTCAGCGGTTCATCCCATCCTTACCCTCAGCTGTCCAGTCCAACCTTATTGCAGCTGTCAAACCTCTGCTATTTAACCCATCTCTTCAACTGCTGTCAACCATATGCATCTTATTTTAACCGTATCTTTGTTCTCTAAGCCATATATGCCTCTATGCTTCAATCCCCATACAAACCCTCTCAGAATGTTTTCAGTTACATACTTACCAGTGACCATAGTCCATGTGCTGTCGGATGAGTGTGTGGGGTTGCACTGTGCCGTAGGTATCTACCTCTGGCATGTTCATGTCGTCAATGAAATAGATA